>NC_057809.1:125331845-125380271 GCF_018294505.1 Triticum aestivum | reverse complement strand
ACGGGCTCCGGGGGCCCCGGCCGGGCCGAGCGGGCCGGCGGGGATGTGGACACGGTGCGCGGGCGAATGGCGTGATGCCACGTAGCGGCGCGACGGGATTCGGACGTGTCCGTCGGTGGAGGGGAAACGTCCGGTGGCGCGCGATGAGGGTGGATCTAGGGTTTTGACGAGGGGGGATCCAAATTTGGAATGGGGAAGGTATAAATAGGCCTAGAGGGAGCTAGGAGAGTCCAAATGAGGTGCGGTTTTCGGTCGCGCGATCGTGATCGAACGCTCTAGATGATGGAGAAGTCTTAGGTGGGTTTTGGGCCAAATTGGAGGGGTGTTGGGCTGCAACACACACGAGGCCTTTTCGGTCCCTCGGTTAACCGTTGGAGTATCAAACGAAGTCCAAATGATACGAAACTTGACAGGCGGTCTACCGGTAGTAAACCAAGGCCTCTTGGCAAGTCTCGGTACAATCTGGAAATATTTAAACCCCACACACAAAAGAAAGCTAGAAATGACCACCGGAGGAGAACGAAGCGCCGGAATGCAAAACGGACAACGGGGCAAATGCTCGAATGCATGAGATGAACACGTATGCAAATGCAATGCGCATGATGACATGATATGAGAAGCATGACAACGATAACAACACATGGAGAAAAAGACCCAAACCCGAGAAAATAAAATAACTTAACGCCAAAAACGGCAAGAGTTGGAGTACAAATTGGGAAAGTTACATCCGGGGTGTTACACAGGGGTCTAGGGCTAAGGAAAAAGCCCTATACAGGTTCTTGAGCAAAAAATGCTTTGCACCTTCTTGCCGCACGTCTACGCCGCTTTTTCCCAAACAAGAAAGATTCTTTTAATGAAATGGTCTTCGGCCATGTATACGGAACCGGGCTCGAAAAGAGTCCTCGCAAGTCCGAAGAATGAGTAGGTTTTGATTCACCTGTGGTAAAAAGCAAAAGATGATTAAAGAAAGGGCAAGGCCGTGTAAGATCGAACCTTTGTATAGGACTGTCCGTATATTGCCTCCGCCGATGCCCTAGGTATTTTGAGTGCATAATTGTGCACGCGAGTACGAATTTCGCTGATGTTCGTGGCAGTCGACGGGGGCTGAGCTGCTAATCCAGCCCTGAAGTTACCGGGCTGCCGGTATGTAAAACTGATCGGTCCTGCATGGAGAAGGCCGATGGCCTAATAGCCAAGGGGATGTGTGGCTTGATAGGGCCGCTTTGTACTTCGACCGCAATGGCCGCTGTGTGCTAGTCAGTACGGAGGGGGCGCTCCATGTTTCCATTGATTGTAATGACGCCACGTGGACCGGGCATCTCACTTGTGCGCGTCGGTCCTAAACAAACGGTTTAAAACCCCTTTCCGCGACGTCATTTGGAACCGTCGTCAAGTGAGTATGGGTGAGGGAGTCCTGGATTAGGGGGTCTCCGGACAGCCGGGCTATATCCTTTGGCCAGACTGTTGGACTATGAAGACGCAAGATTGAAGACTTCTTCCCGTGTCCGGATGGGACTCTACTTGGCGTGTGAGGGAGTCCTGGATTAGGGGGTCTCCAGACAGCCGGATTATATCCTTTGGCCGGACTGTTGGACTATGAAGATACAAGATTGAAGACTTCGTCTCGTGTACGGATGGGACTCTACTTGGCGTGGAAGGCAAGCTAGGCAATACGGATATGGATATCTCCTCCTTTGTAATCGACCTTGTGTAACCCTAACCCTCTCTGGTGTCTATATAAACCGGAGGGTTTTAGTCCGTAGGACAACATACAATCATACCATAGACTAGCTTCTAGGATTTAGCCTCTCTGATCTCGTGGTAGATCCACTCTTGTACTACCCATATCATCAATATTAATCAAGAAGGACATAGGGTTTTACCTCCATCGAGAGGGCCCGAACCTGGGTAAAACTTCGTGTCCCCTGCCTCCTGTTACCATACGTCTAGACGCACAGTTCGGGACCCCCTACCCGAGATCCGCCGGTTTTGACACCGATATTGGTGCTTTCATTGAGAGTTCCTCTGTGTCGTCGCCGTTAGGCTTGATGGCTCCTTCTATCATCGTTAGCGATGCAGTCCAGGGTGAGGCTTTTCTCCCTGGACAGATTTTTGTATTCGGAGGCTTTGCACTGCGGGCCAATTCGCTTGGCCATCTGGAGCAGATTGAAAGCTACGCCCCTGGCCATCAGGTCAGGTTTAGAAGCTTAAACTACACGGCCGATATCCGCGGAGACTTGATCTTCGACGGATTCGAGCATCTGCCTTGTGCATCACGCGGTCATGATGAGTACGATTTAGCTCTACCATCTGACAATGTTCAGGAGATCGCACCGGCAGCCACTCCGACCCTCAATTTGGAGCCAGTTGTGCCGTCCATGGATGGGTGGCTGGACCCTGCCATGGAGGCCTTACCCTCATCGGCGATCGAGCCGAACATCGACCTTACTCTGCACGAGAGCCGTGTTGACAAACTGCCGGATCTCTCTCTGGCCACGGACTCCGAACCGCCTGCGCCCGTTCCTAGCGAATCCGATTGGGCTCCGATCATGGAGTTTACCTCCGCGGATATTTTTCAGCACTCGCCCTTTGGCAACATACTGAACTCGTTAAGGTCTCTCTCCTTATCTGGAGGATCCTGGGCGAACTATGTCCGGCAGGATTGGGATGCGGACGACGAAGAAATTCGCGAACACCTTCAAGACCCGGACACCTTCAAGACCCGGACACCTTCCCCCTGCCCTACGGACGATGCCTAGGTATTGTCTCAAGAGGCACCGGGTCGAGGGGAGACAGTCCCGGAGGCGCCTCAAGGCGACCTTCCGGACTCCAGGGGCAGGGGGGACAAGGCCCCTAAGGGCTCCAAGTTCGGCCCTCAGCCGAACACCGCGCCGGAACCTCCAGTGGTTTCGGACTCGAGCAGGCGGCCTCCTTCCAAGAGGGGCAAGACGCCTGTGCCGGTGACCTCTGTCCATCCAGAGGAGCTGGACAATCTGCTGGAAGCGCTTCACAGCGCTTCCATCGATGAGGAGCACCGTACTATTGTGAGTGCGGTGGTCCAGAAGGTTCAGTCCGCCTAGAGTGGATTGAGTGAAGCCTGTGCCAGCCTTCTAACAGGCTTTGAGGTAAGTGTTAAAATATAGGAAAAATATTACTGCATAGACAGTAGCCCCTGATGCTCTGTTCGGTGTTCACAAAGAAAAGCCGAACAAAGGATCAAACAATATCGCAGGAGTCTAATATAAGTATGTCAATATGCGTATGCAGGCTTCGCTGCTGGCATCTGCCACACTGATTGCGGAGGTCGCCGCACTGAAGCAGGACCTCGAGGGGTCCAAGAAAGAGCTCGGCCTTGCCAAGAGGCAGCTCGAGGAGAACAAGGCTAAGTAATACCATGTCTATGTATATATAAAAGAAGACGCGATTGCAAAATGACAGGATCATCGTATATTTGCCAGGGGCCATGACCGAGGTGGCGACCCTGAAGCAAGCGCTAACCGAGGCCGAAGACAAAGCGGCCAAGGAGCGGACCGAGCGGGAAAGGCAAGAAGCACGGGTGGGCGAGGTGCAGCAAGAGCTTCAGGCTCTCATGTCGAAGCATGAGGTGTTGGAGCGTGACTCGAAGACGCGAGAGTCCGAGCTTGCCGCTTCCCGTGAAAGTGCAAAGAGTGCCAAGGCCGAAGCATAGAAGGCCCTCCAGGAGATTGATGCGATGAGGAAGATAGCGGCGGGTAAGGCATTCTATATGCAAAGCAAGTATGTGAAAGTAAATTACCTGTTACTTACCCGAATCCAGAGCTCTCCAGGAGCATTCGCAGATTTTCCCCGCAGCGTGTCAGATGCCGCAACTTTTTACCAGGCCGAGGAGGGAAGCTCAACAACGAAGTTGTTCTGGGCCCAATATACTGGGACCAAACACCCGGTGCCTATGAGCGACCAGCTAAAGCAGCTGGTTGAGCTGCACAAGGCGGCCGAACAGGCCATGAAGGGATTTATAGTCCGGCTGTGGCCTGGCGACGCCCTTCCGAACAGCTACTTTGGCTTAGTGAGGCGGCTTGTGGATGCCTGCCCACGGCTGGAGGTCGTCAAGCGGTATGTCTGCATCGAAGGTGCACGCTGGGCTTTCACCCGCGTGAAGGTGCAATGGGCCAAGCTGGACGCCGTGAAGCTGATCAAGGAGGGACCGCCGCAGGGCAAGGAGCATCGCACCCCCGAAATTTATTATCAGGGTGTCCTGAAAGGTGCCCGTCTTGTAGCGGACGAATGTTCAAAGGATGTAATATTTGAGTAGACTTGCTCGTGTGATCCTGTATGATGAAAACTTGTTTCATGCGCTATGCAACGCTTGTTTGAATTTAAAATATTACCTTCTGTTTGGCTGTTTATCCAATCTGAGAGATGGCTAGTCCTCGGCTTCTGCCCCCATGCCACGAATGCTGGGGTGTTCGGGATAAACCTGAGCACTCTTGTTCCCATTTTTGGGTCCTTTGAGGGAGGTGCTCAGCACAGCGAACAAGGCAATCGGACTAATAATGCTTTATCACTCTCACTTAGCCATAGAATTCTATAATTTTAAATTTCGGCGAAGCCCCTGGTATTCGGAAGGCCGAATTTGGGGCGCGATACACGCCTTTAAGCCGGACAGGACCGGCTCCTCGCTCTAAGCGGCATAAGTCTTTAGGGACTCGAAACCTCGCCGAACAGCGACCAGTCTCTTGCCTTATCATGACAATCAGTTTTAGCTTTCTCTACTAAGGTGCTTAGCCCAGCAGAACCAGGGCACAATCATAGTAGTTCTCCTAGCGCTACCTTAGCCGATAGAGCGGAACGTAAGGTATCAAAACATAGGAGCCGGGCAAACCCAACATTTGACCAAAGACATGATTCGGAGCTGATGCATATAATGCTATAAGTTTGGGGTGCCGCACTTGTGAAAGTGTTCGGACTTCTCACACCATATTGTGGGGTACTTAAGCCCCTAGTGTGTTGGCCATACCAAAGTGTATGGTTGCAAGGTGTCATTAATGAACACATATATATATAAAACAAGAATGCAATAATAGTCGTAATGTTATGCGTTGTTTATTCAAAGAGGTGCGTTAAAGTAGAATGGCCTTACCCGCTACCCGAGATCCGCCGGTTTTGACACCGACATTGGTGCTTTCATTGAGAGTTCCTCTGTGTCGTCGCTGTTAGGCTTGATAGCTCCTTCTATCATCCTTAGCGATGCAGTCCAGGGTGAGGCTTTTCTCCCCGGACAGATTTTTGTATTCGGCGGCTTTGCACTGCGGGCCAATTCGCTTGGCCATCTGGAGCAAATCGAAAGCTACGCCCCTGGCCATCAGGTCAGGTTTGGAAGCTTAAACTACACGGCCGATATCCGCGGAGACTTGATCTTCGACGGATTCGAGCCTCTGCCTTCTGCGTCACGCGGTCATGATGAGTACGATTTAGCTCTACCATCCAACAATGTTTAGGAGATCGCACCGGCAGCCGCTCCGACCCTCAATTCGGAGCCAGTTGCGCCGTCCATGGACGTGTGGATGGACCCCTCCACGGAGGCCTTACCCTCATCGGTGATCGAGCCGAACATAAACCTTACTCTGAACGAGAGCCGTGTTGACAAACTGTCGGGTCTCTCTCCGGCCATGGACTCCGAACCGTCTGTGCCCGTTCCTAGCGAATCCAATTGGGCTCCGATCATGGAGTTTACCTCCGCGTATATTTTTCAGCACTCGCCCTTTGGCGACATACTGAACTCGTTAAGGTCTCTCTCCTTGTCAGGAGGATCCTGGCCGAACTATGTCTGGCAGGATTGGGATGCAGACACGAAGAAATTCATGGCCCGCCCACCACCCACTTAGTAGTCACTGTCGATGACTTAAGCGACATGCTCGACTTCGACTCCGAAGACATCGACGGTATGGACGACGATGTGGGAGACGAAGATGAACCACTGCCCACAGGGCACTAGACAGCCACCTCATCATACGATATATACATGGTGGACACACCCAAAGAAGGCAATGGCAACGAGACAGCGGCAGATGACCCCTCCAAGAAGCAACCCAAGCGCCGACGTCAGCGGCGCCGCTCTAAGTCCCGCCAAGGAAAAAGTGGTGATACCGGCACAGGAGATAATAACACTCCAGATAGTGCCAAAGATAACAACAATCCCCTCCAGCAAGATTTCGAGTAGGAGGATGGAGGAGCCAACCCTCCTGAGAGAGAGGCAGACGGAGAAGCAGACGATGATAATTACATGCCCCCCTCCGAAGATGAGGTAAGCCTCGGCGATGACGAATTCGCCGTGCCAGAGGATCCCGTCGAACAAGAGCACTTCAAGCGCCGGCTTATGGCTACGGCAAATAGCCTTAAGAAAAAGCAGCAGCAGCTTCAAGCTGATCAAGATCTGCTAGCTGATAGATGGACTGAAGTCCTCGCGGCCAAGGAATATAAACTTGAGCGCCCCTCCAAGAGTTACCAAAAATGCAGGTTGCTACCTCGACTGGAGGAAGAAGTGTATGACGCGGCTGATCGGCCACCTCGTGGCCGTGATAGAGAGGCATTCCAGCCAAAAGCTCAGCCCGCACCCCGACGCCATTCAAATAAAAGGCATGGGAAAATATGCCAGACCTGTGAGACGTATTGGAGGACAAAGCAAAACATGCAAGAACAATCTACAGATCACGAGGGTGCGCCACTATGCGAGACGATAAACGTCACGCCGGATACAGTAAAAGTCAATCCGGCCAGGCCGAACACAGCGGGCAAGACCCATTCGAGCTGCGTCGCGATATAGCCCAATACAGAGGCGTCGCACACCCCCTATGCTTCACAGACGAAGTAATGGATCATCAAATCCCAGAGGGTTTCAAACCTATAAATATTGAATCATACGACGGCACAACAGATCCTGCGGTATGGATCGAGGATTTCCTCCTCCACATCCACATGGCCCACGGTGATGACTTACACGCCATCAAATACCTCCCACTAAAGCTCAAAGGACCAGCGCGGCATTGGCTTAACAGCTTGCCAGCAGAGTCCATTAGCTATTGGGAAGATCTGGAGGCCGCATTCCTCGACAACTTTTAGGGCACTTATGTGCGACCACCAGATGCCGATGACTTGAGCCACATAATTCAGCAGCCAGAAGAATCGGCCAGGCAATTCTGGACACAGTTCCTAACAAAGAAAAATCAAATTGTCGACTGTCCGGATGCAGAGGCCCTAGCAGCCTTCAAGCATAACATTCGCGACGAGTGGCTTGCCCGGCACCTTGGACAGGAAAAACCGAAATCTATGGCAACCCTCACGACACTCATGACCCGCTTCTGTGCAGGAGAAGACAGCTGGCTGGCTCGCAGTAACAACATATCAAAAAACCATGGTACTTCGGATACCAAGGACGGCAATAGCAGGTCATGGCGCAATAAACATAAGCGCCGCATTAACAGCGACAATACTGAGGATATGGCAGTCAATGCTGGATTCAAAGGCTCTACACCCGGTCAGTGGAAAAAGCCATTCAAAAGAAGCACTCCGGGCCCGTCCAATTTGGACCGTATACTCGATCGCTCGTGTCAAATACACGGCACCCCCGACAAGCCAGCCAACCACACCAACAGGGATTGTTGGGTGTTCAAGCAGGTCGGCAAGTTAATTGCCGAAGATAAAGATAAGGGGCCACATAGCAATGGCGAGAAGAGCCCCGGCAGCTGAACATCGAAGGACAGAAAAGGTTCCCCCCACAAGTGCGGACAGTGAACATGATATACGCAACCCACATCCCCAAGAGGGAGCGGAAGCATGCGCTCAGGGACGTATATGCGTTGGAGCCAGTCGCCCCAAAGTTCAACCCATGGTCCTCCTGTCCGATCACCTTCGATCACAGGGACCACCCCACTTGTATCTGTCATGGCGGATTCGCCGCACTGGTCCTAGACACAATCATTGACGGATTTCACCTCACTCGAGTCCTTATGTATGGCGGCAGCAGCTTGAACCTGCTTTATCAGGATACAGTGCGCAAAATGGGTATAGACCCCTCAAGGATCAAAACCACAAAAACGATCTTTAAAGGCGTCATTCCGGGTGTAGAGGCCCATTGCACAGGCTCAATTACACTGGAAGTGGTCTTTGGATCCCCGGGTAACTTCCGAAGCGAAGAATTAATCTTCGATATAGTCCCGTTCCATAGTGGTTATCATGCACTGCTCGGGCGAATCGCATTTGCGAGATTCAATGCGGTACTGCATTATGCATACCTCAAGCTCAAGATGCCAGGACCTCGTGGGGTTATTACAGTTAATGGAAACACAGAGCGCTCTCTCCGAACGGAGGAGCACACTGCAGCCCTCGTAGCAGAAGCGCAAAGCAGCATCTCAAGGCAATCCACCAGTTCGGCATTTCAAGACCCGGACACCTTCAAGTGTGCTTGGACTAATCGGCAACTAGACCGCCTGGCATGATCTGAGCTCGTGTAGCAATGTGGCCCCCGCCCCAGTCCCAGCCAAGCGGCAAAATCCATGCCACGCGTACATAATTATGCATTAAAAATACCATGGGCACAGGTGGGGAGGGGGGCACAACTACGGCACGCCCCAAGAGGCGGCCTAAACCGCACTAGGGGCTTCCCGCTTTGTTATTTTTCTCTTTCAGGACTTTAATCTCTGGAAACCTTGTCCGGCAGCATGATTGTCGAACACATGATGCAGCAACCAAGAGATGTAGAAAGCTACGTCACACCACGGAACTCCCAGGTGGATTACGATAACGAGTGAAATATTTGCTTCAATACTATTCCTCAGCTTGCCCTTGGAAGGGACATAGTCCTACTTTTTGCTTATCGCACTATCTGTATCATTCTGCTTTAACGCACCTCTTTGAATAAACAATGCATAACATTACGACTATTATTGCATTCTTGTTATATATATATATATGTTCATTAATGACACCTTGCAACCGTACACTTTGGTACGGCCAACACACTAGGGGCTTAAGTACCCCACAATATGGTGTGAGAAGTCCGAACACTTTCACAAGTGCGGCACCCCGAACTTATAGCATTATATGCATCAGCTCCAAATCATGTCTTCGGTCAAATGTTGGGTTTGCCCAGCTCCTATGTTTTGGTACCTTACGTTCCTCTCTATCGGCTAAGGTAGCGCTAGGAGAACTACCGCGATTGTGCCCTGGTTCTGCTGGGCTAAGCACTGATACGTCTCCAACGTATCTATAATTTTTGATTGCTCCATGCTATATTATCTACTGTTTTGGGCAATATTGGGCTTTATTATCAACTTTTATATTATTTTTGGGACTAACCTATTAACTGGAGGCCCAGCCTAGATTTGTTGTTTTATGCCTATTTCAGTGTTTTGAAGAAAAGGAATATCAAACGGAGTCGAAACGGAACAAAATCAACTAGAGAAGCTATTTTTGGAAGGAAACCTACCGGATAGACTTGGACCCTATGTCAGAAGATGAAGGAGGTGCTCACGAGGGTAGGGGGCGCGCCCCCTGCCTCGTGGCCCCCCCTTCAGTCCACTGACGTACTCCTTTCACCCATATATACCTACGTATCGTAAAACTTCCAGAACGGAGATTAGATCGGGAGTTCCGCCGCCAAAAGCCTCCGTAGCCACCGAAAACCAATCTAGACCCGTTCCGGCACCCTGCCGGAGGGGGCAATCCTTCTTCGCTGGCCATCTTCATCATCCCGGTGCTCTCCATGAAGAGGAGGGAGTAGTTCTCCCTCAGGGCTGAGGGTATGTACCAGTAGCTATGTGTTTGATCTCTCTCTCTCTCTCGTGTTCTCGAGGTGATACGATCTTGATGTATCGCGAGCTTTGCTATTATATTTGGATCCTATGATGTTTCTTCCCCCCTCTACTCTCTTGTAATGAATTGAGTTTCCCCTTTGAAGTTATCTTATCGGATTGAGTCTTTAAAGATTTGAGAACACTTGATGTATGTCTTGCCGTGGATATCTGTGGTGACAATGGGATATCACGTGATTCACTTGATGTATGTTTTGGTGATCAACTTGCGGGTTCTTCCCATGAACCTATGCATAGGGGTTGGCACACGTTTTCGTCGTGATTCTCCGGTAGAAACTTTGGGGCACTCTTTGAGGTCCTTTGTGTTGGTTGAATAGATGAATCTGAGATTGTGTGACGCATATCGTATAATCATACCCACGGATACTAGAGGTGACATTGGAGTATCTAGGTGACATTAGGGTTTTGGTTGATTTGTGTCTTAAGGTGTTATTCTAGTACGAACTCTAGGGCTGTTTGTGACACTTATAGGAATAGCCCAACGGATTGATTGGAAAGAATAACTTTGAGGTGGTTTCGTACCCTACCATAATCTCTTCGTTCGTTCTCCGCTATTAGTGACTTTGGAGTGACTCTTTGTTTCATGTTGAGGAATAGTTTTATGATCCAATTATGTTAGTATTGTTGAGGGAACTTACACTAGCGAAAGTATGAACCCTAGGCCTTGTTTCAACACATTGCAATACCGTTTACGCTCACTTTTATCACTTCTTACCTTTCTGTTTTTATAATTTCAGATTACAAATACCTTTATCTACTATCCATATACCACTTGTATCACCATCTCTTCGCCGAACTAGTGCACCTATACAATTTACCAATTGTATTGGGTGTGTTGGGGACACAAGAGACTCTTTGTTATTTGGTTGTAGGGTTGCTTGAGAGAGACCATCTTCATCCTACGCCTCCTACGGATTGATAAACCTTAGGTCATCCACTTGAGGGAAATTTGCTACTATCCTACAAACCTCTGCACTTGGAGGCCCAACAACGTCTACAAGAAGAAGGTTGTGTAGTAGACATCAAGCTCTTTTCTGGCGCTGTTGCCGGGGAGGTTAGCGCTTGAAGGTATATCTTTAGATCTTGCAATCGAGTCTTTTAGTTTCTTTTTTATCACTAGTTTGGTCTATAAAAGAAAACTATAAAAAATGGAATTGAGTTTGTCTCATACACTTCACCTTTTTAATATCTTTCGTGAGTATGATGGAAAGCATAATTGTGCTCAAGTGCTAGAAGATGTCACAGCCCTAGCTTAGCTTTGCTTACTCTTGCATGATCATCATGGCATCATGTTTATTTTTTTATGAAACTGAAATGGGGATGACAGAACCCCCAGCACCCCCCTTAAACCAACTAGGGTTTACTAAAATCTTTTTCAATAATTTCAAAATGCCCTTTAAAAATGTTCATCATTTCTGGATCAAGGTGGAAGCATCTACAGAAAATGGTTGACATTTTTGCAGGACATATTTGGACTTTGAATTAATTCAACCATATTTGAATTGGAGCTATTTAAATGCTATATATATTTTAGATGCTCCAAAAATGTTGGAAATTGTTAAGGGTCACTGGAATAACTCAGAAAGCACCCATACTTATTTCCAGGATTTTATGAATGGTTTACTATTTAATTTAAACCAGAACAGAAAACAGAAATTAGAAAAGGTAACAGAAATAAAAGAGAGAGATAGAGGAGCTACCTGGGCTTACTTGGCCACTTACCTCGGCCCAGCACTGTAGCTGGCCTAGCCTAGCCGTCGCACCGTCTTCAACCTCCCGCCAGTAGGCAGGAGGGCGTGTGCTCGCCGCGCGCCGGCACGCGCCGGCCACCTCCTGCCTCCCTGCCTATCTCCCCATCGCCCTGAGGATGCAACTTCCTCCCTCTCGACCCTCTCACTCTCTCCCGCGCCTTCTCCCCCTCCTCTGGCTCCCCCTCTTCCCTACCGAGCGGAGCTCGTCGCCGCCGCTCGCTGCTGCCGCAGCCACCGCCTCCCCCTCACTTCTCCGACGTGCCCACGAGCTTCGCCTCAACTTCCTCATCCTCTCCACCAAGCCATGGAGCTACGGACGCGCCACAACATCGCCAGCATCACCGTTTCCATCGCCGGCCACCGTGGATTCTCGTCATCGATTCGGGAGCTACCGGACGTCCCCGAGCCCGCTGAGACCGCCGTCTGACTCCGTGTGAGCTCCGCCGTCGTTACCCACTCTTCCCCGCGTCGTTTCCTTGCCGTAGTGCCATTCCCCGCCGTCACCGAAGCTCACCGCCGCCCGGCCTTGTCACCACCGTGGCTTGAGCTCGAACGAGTCATGCCCGTGCACCTCACCGAGCTCCTGAAGACCCCAGGAGGCTACACAGTGTTTTACTTCGCTCGCCCGTGCTCCGGAACGCCGTTTCCGCCGAGGTCCGAACTCCGGCCGCCGCAGCCGAGCTCGCCGGCGTCAGCTCCGGCCATCCCAGCTACTGCTGCTTGCTGGAATGGATGCGCGCATGTGCCAACAATCCGTAGCCGCAAACGGCTTGCCAAACCGTCGACCGCGGGCAAATCCCGAGCCCTCTGCCGTCTCAGGCTTCGCCGGCGACAAGCCGCGGGTCAACTCCGGCGAGTTGACCCGGGGGTTTGACCCCGTTTGACCAGGGTTTGACCACCCTGGGTCACTGACACATGGGGCCAGCCCTGCTAATTAACCCAGGTTAGTGTTAATTATTTAGTTAGTTAATTAGCCTTTGACATGTGGGCCCATGCCTTAACTAAACTAGATTAGGTTTAGTTTAATTTAATTAACCTTGTTAGTTAACTGTGTCACTGACGTGTGGACCCCACTGTCAGGTTTGACTTGGACCAGCCCCTTTGACCCGCCGACGTCATGCTTACGCATTGCTGACACAGTTAACCGTTTTCTGGATTAAAAATAATTCAGAAAATTCCAAAAAATAGTATAAACTTCTAAAATTCATAGAAATTCAACCGTAACTCCAAATGAAATAAGTTATATATGAAAAATGATCAGAAAAATCCAAAGAATCTGAATATGGAATTTTCATACATGTTTGAACAACTTAACCTCACTGTTTAGTCCAAAACATGATAATGCACTATTTGAATCCATAGTTTGAATTTGAATTTGAACCTAGTGTTCAAACCAACTCCATTTAACTTGTTGCTAGTTGCATTTGCTCAATCAACAGCATATTGCCATGTCATGATCATGCATCATATTGTTGCATCGCATTGATTGTGTTCTTCCTTGTTTGCCGGTAATTGTCCCCTCTCGGTAGACGCTGCTCCGACGCTGTGATCGTTGACACTGATGAAGACTCATTGTTATCTTCAGAAGTGCCAGGCAAGCAAAACCCCCTTGTTCATTCCGATACAATCCCACTCTCTCGCTCTTGCTCTCTTTTTCTGCATTAGGACAACAACAATTCAACTGTTACATGCTGCGGTAGTTGAACCCTTTTCCTCTGCATGACCTGTCATTGCCACAGTAAATAGATGAAACCCACTAGCATGAGTAGGAGTTGTTTGAGCCCTGATGTGCCTACTCATTCATGTTTGTTTGTCATGCCTTCTACTGCTTAGAGTTGAGTCAGGTCTGATTCATCGGGGATGAATCGGAGGTGTGTAAACATGTGCTACTGTTGAGAGCTAAGTGTGTGAACACGATTTGGTAAAGGTAGCGGTGAGAGGCCATGTAGGAGTACATGGTGGGTTGTCTCATTGAAGCCGTCCTCAGGAACTGAGTTTTGTGTTTGTGATCCATGAAACAGTTACTACCATGCATTGGGCCTAAAACCAATGGACCCTCTCGGCTTCTTAATCACCCTAGTACTCTGTCCAGGAGTTGCAACTAGTTTCTGGTGTTTGTAGGTTATGTGTTGGCGGCCGTGTGTAGCGCTGACCCTAGGGGTGGGCTATGATGCGGTAGATACACCGTGGCATGGTGTACCGGGCGCCCGTTTGGTGTCTCGGGAACCCTGTTCACATTGTTCGGGGCCGTATGTGGAAACCTCGGTCGGACTCCCTGCGGATGGAACCTGGATAGGCGATAAACCTAGACTAGAGACTTGAGTGTTTAGGTAGGCCGTGGCCGACACCCTCGTTGGGCTTCCGCTTGAAGGTTGCCGAGTACATGTCGTGTAAACGGCGGTAAGTGGTGAGAGTGTGTGTGAAGAAGTACACCCCTGCAGGGTTAACATCATCTATTCGAATAGCCGTGTCCGCGGTAATGGACTTCTGGGTTGCCTATAACAGTTCATAGACAAGTGAAAGTGGATACTCTAAAACTCGCAAGATAAGTGTGAGTGCTATGGATGGCCTTCTCGTAGGGAGACGGGAGCGGATCCATAGTGGTGTATTGAATGGTGAATATGTGGACTCGTGTGCGCCACCTCAAAAGAGTTACTTGTAGTCGTAGTTCAGGTTAGCCACTGAGTCAAAAGCTGGCTTGCTGCAATTAAACCCCACCATCCCTTTTGTTGATAATGATGCATATGTAGCTAGTTCTGATGTAAGTCTTGCTGGGTACATTTGTACTCACGTTTGCTTAATTTATGTTTTGCAGAGAGACGTCAGTATCACTAGTAGTTCCGCTTGGACTCCGACATTTAGCTTGTTACCTCAGCTACGATCTTGTACCTTGGGAGGGTCTGGTAGATAGTCAGGCTTCTCAGCCCTTTTCATTTGTAGATGTCTGTACTCAGACATGTTAAGCTTCTGCATGTGCTTTGATTTGTATGCTATGATTGTTGGGTCATGGGACCCATGTTTGTAATATCTCGCTCCTCGGAGCCTAATGAATAAATACTTGAGTCGTAGAGTTATGTTGTGATGCCATGTTGTATTTACACATATCGAGCATATTGTGTGTATGATTGAAATGCTTGGTATGTGTGGGATCCGACAATCTAGTTGTTTATCCTTGGCAGCCTCTCTTATGGGGAAATGTAGTCTAGTGCTTCCATGAGCCATAGTAGTCCGCTACATCCCGGTTCATCAGAGTCCTGCTAGCCCAGCACTACTGCTCAGGACACTTGATTGGCCGGCTTGTGTTTCACTTCGTTCCTGTGTCTGTCCCTTCGGGGAAATGTCACGCGGTGACATCCGGAGTCCTGCCTAGCCTGCTACAGCCCAGGTTCCCGGAGTCCTGTTAGCCCAGTGCTACAGCCCAGATTCACACGCTGCTGACCGACATGCTCGATGCGTTTCATGTATGCCTGTTCCCATAGGTTGGTGCCGCTATGGGTTCACGACTAGCCATGTCGGCCCGGATTCTCTGTCATATGAATGCTAGCGACACTATCATATACGTGAGCCAAAAGGCGCAAACGGTCCCGGGCCATGGTAAGGCAACACCCGTGGGAATACCGGGCGTGAGGCCGCAAAGTGATATGAGGTGTTACCGGCTAGATCGATGTGACTTGGAATCGGGGTCCTGACAGTGTTGGTATCAGAGCCTGACTGCCTGTAGGATTACCAAGCCAAACTGGTCGAAGTTGAGTCTAGAAATGCTTTAGTTATATAAGGGAATTGATTGTGGAAGGGAACGTAAGGCTCTTTTTACTCCTTATACCTCATGGCCTTCTGATCCGAGTCAACCTCTTCTCTTCTACGGGGATTAAGAACTAGATCTGCTCATCTATCTATTAGGATGACGAGTTACTATGTTAGAGACTTATAGGATTGATGTATTCAAGCCTCTGTTCAGTTCCTACTACTTCCATGTGTTCTTAGTTGATCTCAGAACCTTGATATGGTGATGTTGAGTGGTCATGCCACTATTTTACAGAATGTCTCAAATATTTTCGAGCATTTACAGCCGTTATGTTGTCCGAGTCATCCCAGGTTTCTAAACAGTCTGATGCATTTGCAAATCTCTTCATCCCGTTTCCGATGTCCTTTTGGGCCAGATTAAGCACACTAATCGGTCTGTTGAGGTACTCCATTGCCTTGATATATATGTTGGAGCTAGTATTATGACCCTAGTCATTCTAGCGAACCACCCACTAATCTAGCAATGCTTTATATCCCCAGTGTGAAAATTCTGGCTACCTTTCTTGAAAGCATCCCGTGATGTTATTTAGTTAGTAGGTATTCTACTATTGGGTTTTGAACCCGAGATTCACCCTACTTCATGTTGTTAGTATTTGCTAGTTCCCTTAAGATATTAGTAACCATGTGATAGTCCTCGAGGTCTGTGGTATATCGTTCTTCCAATACCCTGAGCCAATATGGCAGAAGTTATTTGAACCAAAACATCACAATTAGAGTACTCTTGAGGAGTTCTCCATTCATAATTGTGACTCTGCTAGTCTTACCTCTCTGCATGGGTTATCCGGAAGAAATATGTTGAGCTTTGTTCAACATACTAATCTGTGCATCCACAACTCAGAAAGATATATGTTCCTTGAGTTGATCCTCCTCAGCTGTATTCCGACCCTAGTCTATCAATTGATAGTCAGGAATAGCTGTGCATTCGTGTTCATCGATGCCTATTATTCTTGTGGTCCGTTAAGCCATTCTATTCCAGAATGACTAGGAGAAACAAGCTCCAATACCTCATTCATTTCTAGGATTGGGTCAAGGCAGTTGTATTCCGCGGATCAAATGCCAATCCAGCTTTTGCTCTATCCTACCTTGGAGTGTTACCATCTTTATGTCAAGAATGTCATGAGAATTGCACCACCTCTTATGAATTCTTGACGCAGTGATACTTCTCGCTATCACTATTCATTCCTCGGCCCCGTGTTGTTGCAACCGGAATGCCGACAAGAGAACCATGATGTGTGAAATTTATAGTCCTAGCAACCGTGTTGCTTGGTAGTTAATGGACAATATTCTCATTCTTAGTGTGATGGTTATTAAATCATCATCCTAAAATTGATCGTGCTACCTAGTCTTTATTTCTGGTACACTCTTCGATCAATGAGTGAGGATTATTCAACCCCTTGCTTATTTGATCAGATCGTCTTGCCTGGAACAACAAGATTGTTCTCGAGCTTAGTAACATATTGGTGGTTCGTGATTTTCCGAAGATCTTCTCGGAAGTATTACTTGGTTGTCACCTGACCGCTATGTTGAGCTCTTGATCAAGTTGGTTTTCTTGTAAACCACCCCTTCTCCAAGAATCCGTGTTGGATATCCCTGAGCTGGTTGGTTAAGCTAAACAACAACTTGGAGAGTTGGAAGATAAAAGCTTGTCTGACTTAGTTCATGTTAAGGGATATCTTTTTGTGTGTGTGTGTGTGTTGAAGAAAGATGACATCTCCATCAATTGGTCCTCGTGATCAGTTGTTGGATCTATTGCCTTGTCAAAACTTTGACTTGAGTATGGGCTATCATCAAGTCAAATTAGAACCAACGATGTTCGTAATGTTGTCTTACTCGTGATTGATCCCTCGAGCATACACCATTACATCTTTTGGTCTGTCCAATGCTATCACCGTGTTCACATGATGGTGGAGGTCCAGTGATATGGAAATTCCGATGAGTTGCTGTTGAGCCCATCCGCAACATTTTGTCTCCCCCATGGGTCATGTTGAACATCAACCTAGTGTTGGAAACTTTGTAAGCAATGTCTTCGTGTCCTGTTCATGAAGCTTATGCTTGGATGGAAGAAGTGACTTCCTCGAATTCATGTGCTTTAGGTGCAAGTTGCCGTCGTGAATTCGAGAAAGTTTGTTTTTGTTTCCTCTGGTACCATCCCAAGTCAGTCATGCATGTGCGAAGTGTGCTATGGTTTGACAAGCTCGCTACCTCCATTCCATTTGTATTCTCTATCACACCAAGCCACTGGCTGATTTGTTTAGGGAAAATAAGTTTCTTCATAAGAGCTAATCATATGACTTATGCAAGGACTTCGATATCCTTGATGATGGTTCCCAACTAGGACTCGGTAGTGTTTCATTGTAAGACTACTATGTGGTCATGCTTGTCTGGGACAACATGTTCACATGTGTTTAGCAGAACCAGCTCATGTTTTGGAGCTTACTACCATAGTCCATTTCCTGAGAATCTCGCAATGACATCTTGACGATTTGTGTTGCAAACTTTCATTTTCTTTTTAGGCTCGATGAGTCTGGAATATCCTAACACCAACCAGATCTGGATCTCAGGCAGATATGATGGTTGGAACGTACTCCAAGAACTATATTGTTGGTCCCTCTGTAACCGGTAACGTGGATGTCGTGGCCAACACACCTAACCGGAAGGCCTATTATTGTTGTATCCTGGTAGAAGAAGTTGGTCACCTCCCCATAAGGATCTCGCAGGATCTGCCTCCGTAGTTATTCCTTATGGGTTCTTGAGCTTCCGAAGTCCGACCTTTTACTTGATGTTCTAGATATCAAACCATATCTATGAATGGATTATGCTAGCACATCAAGGAGAACATTAGAGGCAGAGTGCTAAATGTCTCTCGGTCGATCGTCCAGATTCTATTCCCTTAGCCTCGCTAAGGGAAGATCTGAGAAGGTGTTATCTTCCTTTGTATCCACATCATCCATCACTAGTCATCATGGTAGCCTGTTGTGTTGCCAGGATCCTTGCCACGGATGTTGGTAGAACCTTGATGAATATGGAAATGCTCAAGTTGTTGAGAGCACGCGTTAGCAAAATCATCCCTTGTGTTGTCTTCAACAAGGTAGTTCACATCATCCATCCTAGTCCGAGTATGCCATCTCTTCGAGCTATCTCAAACGATCAATTGTAAATTGCCTTAAGCTGGTATGAAGAGTTTCAATGATCTCTGAATCAAAAGTAATTCTTTTTGCCACTTAAGGGAATATTTCTGCGAGTCACCTTCCTTAAGATGTCTCGTTATGGTATCATGGCAATTATCTCCTCGCTACTTTGAAACCATGCACCATCCTACTTAAGCGTGGAATTATTGCCTACCAAATTTGAACCTTTATCATCCGCTTCTTTCCATCACCCCTGATGTGTGTTTCGTGTCTCAGCTCAAGAGATGTTTTATATCTCACTCCATGAGTTGATCTTGAGTGCTCGATCTCCGAGGAGATCGATTACTGTAGAATTTCTTTCTACCGTCGTCATGCTGGATGAAGATCCCGAAAGCAAAGACGTTAAGATCAAGATGACGCAATGAGTCAACATCCTCGGGAAGGGCAGTTGGATCGAGAAGATTGCGATAGTTTTGTGACCCCCCTTCCTTCTTACCTCACGTCTTGAATCTCGGGCCGAGATTCTTGTTTAGTGGGGGTGAGTTGTCACAGCCCTAGCTTAGCTTTGCTTACTCTTGCATGATCATCATGGCATCATGTTTATTTTTTTATGAAACTGAAATGGGGATGACAGAACCCCCAGCACCCCCCTTAAACCAACTAAGGTTTACTAAAATATTTTTCAATAATTTCAAAATGCCCTTTAAAAATGTTCATCATTTCTGGATCAAGGTGGAAGCATCTACCGAAAATGGTTGACATTTTTGCAAGACATATTTGGACTTTGAATTAATTCAACCATATTTGAATTGGAGCTATTTAAATGCTATATATATTTTAGATGCTCCAAAAATGTTGGAAATTGTTAAGGGTCACTGGAATAACTCAGAAAGCACCCATATTATTTCCAGGATTTTATGAATGGTTTACTATTTATTTTAAACCAGAACAGAAAACAGAAATTAGAAAAGGTAACAGAAATAAAAGAGAGAGACAGAGGAGCTACCTGGGCTTACCTGGCCACTTACCTCGGCCCAGCACTGTAGCTGGCCTAGCCCAGCCGTCGCACCGTCTTCAACCTCCTGCCTCCCTGCCTGCCTCCCCATCGCCTTGAGGATGCTACGCACTCCCTCTCAACCCTCTCACTCTCTCCCGCGCCTTGTCCCCCTCCTCTGGCTCCCCCTCTTCCCCATCGAGCGGAGCTCATCGCCGCCGCTCGCTGCTGCCGCAGCCACCGCTTCCCCCTCGCTTCTCCGACTTGCCCACGAGCTTCGCCTCGACTTCCTCATCCTCTCCACCAAGACATGGAGCTACGGACGCGCCACAACATCGCCAACATCGCCGTTTCCATCGCCGGCCACCGTGGATTCTCGTCATTGATTCGAGAGCTACCGGACATCCCCAAGCCCGCTGAGACCGCCGTCCGACTCCCTGTGAGCTCCACCGTCGTTACCCACTCTTCCCCGCGTCGTTTCCTTGCCGTAATGCCGTTCCCCACCGTCACCGAAGCTCACCGCCGCCCGGCCTTGTCGCCACCGTGGCTTGAGCTCGAACGAGTCGCGCCCGTGCGCCTCACCGAGCTCCTGGCGACCCCAGGAGGCTACACAGTGTTTTACTTCACTTGCCCGTGCTCCGGAACGCCGTTTCCGCCGAGGTCCGAACTCTGGCCGCCGCAGCCGAGCTCGCCGGCATCAGCTTCGGCCATCCCAACTACTGCTGCTTGCTGGAATGGATGCGCGCGTGTGCTAGCAATCCGTAGCCGCAAACGGCGTGCCAAACCATCGACCGTGGGCAAATCCCGAGCCCTTCGCCGTCTCAGGCTTCGCCGCCGACAAGCCGCGGGTCAACTCCGGTGAGTTGACCAAGGGGTTTGACCCCGTCTGACCAGGGTTTGACCACCCTGGGTCACTGATGCATGGGGCTAGCCCTGCTAATTAACCCAGGTTAGTGTTAATTATTTAGTTAGTTAATTAGCCTCTGACATGTGGGCCCATGCCTTAACTAAACTAGATTAGGTTTAGTTTAATTTAATTAACCTTGTTAGTTAACTGTGTCACTGCTGTGTGGATCCCACTATCAGGTTTCACTTGGACCAGCCCCTTTGACCCGCCGACGTCATGCTTACGCATTACTGACGCAGTTAACCGTTTTCTGGATTAAAAATAATTCAGAAAATTCCAGAAATTAGTATAAACTTCTAAAATTCATAGAAATTCAACCGTAACTCCAAATGAAATAAATTATATATGAAAAATGATCAGAAAAATACAAGGAATCTGAATATGGAATTTTCATGCATGTTTGAACAACTTAACCTCACTGTTTAGTCCAAAACATGATAATGCACTATTTGAATCCATAGTTTGAATTTGAATTTGAACCTAGTATTCAAACCAACTCCATTTAACTTGTTGCTAGTTGCATTAGCTCAATCAACAGCATATTGCCATGTCATGATCATGCATCATATTGTTGCATCGCATTGATTGTGTTCTTCCTTGTTTGCCGGTAATTGTCCCCTCTCGGTAGACGCTGCTCCGACACTGTGATCGTTGACACTGATGAAGACTCAATGTTATCTTCAGAAGTGCCAGGCAAGCAAAACCCCATTGTTCATTCCGATACAATCCCACTCTATCGCTCTTGCTCTCTTTTACTGCATTAGGACAATAACAATTCAACTGTTACATGCTGCGGTAGTTGAACCCTTTTCCTTTGCATGACCTGTCATTGCCAAAGTAAATAGATGAAACCCAATAGCATGAGTAGGAGTTGTTTGAGCCCCGATGTGCCTACTCATTCATGTTTGTTTGTCATGCCTGCTACTGCTTAGAGTTGAGTCTGGTCTGATTCATCGGGGATGAATCGGAGGTGTGTAAACATGTGCTACTGTTGAGAGCTAAGTGTGTGAACACGATTTGGTAAAGGTAGCGGTGAGAGGCCATGTAGGAGTACATGGTGGGCTGTCTCATTGAAGCCGTCCTCAGGAACTGAGTTTTGTGTTTGTGATCCATGAAATAGTTACTACGACGCATTGGGCCCGAAACCAATGGACCCTCTCGGCTTCTTAATCACCCTAGTACTCTGTCCAGGAGTTGCAACTAGTTTCTGGTGTTTGTAGGTTATGTGTTGGCGGCTGTGCGTAGCACTGACCCTAAGGGTGGGCTATGATGCGGTAGATACACCGTGGCACGGTGTACCGGGCGCCCGTTTGGTGTCTCGGGAACCCTGTTCACATCGTTCGGGGCCGTATGTGGAAACCTTGGCCAGACTCCCTGCGGATGGAACCTAGATAGGCGATAAACCTGGACTAGAGACTTGAGTGTTTAGGTAGGCCGTGGCCGACACCCTCGTTGGGTTTCCGCTTGAAGGTTGTCGAGTACATGTCGTGTAAAGGGCGGTAAGTGGTGAGAGTGTGTGTGAAGAAGTACACGCCTACAGGGTTAACATCATCTATTCGAATAGCCGTGTCCGCGGTAATGGACTTCTGGGTTGCCTATAACAGTTCATAGACAAGTGAAAGTGGATACTCTAAAACTCGCAAGATAAGTGTGAGTGCTATGGATGGCCTTCTCGTAGGGAGACGGGACCGGATCCATAGTGGTGTATTGAATGGTGAATATGTGGACTCGTGTGCGCCACCTCAAAAGAGTTACTTGCAGTCGTAGTTCAGGTTAGCCACTGAGTCAAAAGCTGGCTTGCTGCAGTTAAACCCCACCATCCCTTTTGTTGATAATGATGCATATGTAGCTAGTTCTGATGTAAGTCTTGCTGGGTACATTTGTACTCACGTTTGCTTAATTTATGTTTTGCAGAGAGACGTCAGTATCACTAGTAGTTCTGCTTGGACTCCGACGTTTAGCTTGTTACCTCAGCTACGATCTTGTACCTTGGGAGGGTCTGGTAGATAGGCAGGCTTCTCAGCCCTTTTCATTTGTAGATGTCTATACTCAGACATGTTAAGCTTCCGCATGTGCTTTGATTTGTATGCTATGATTGTTGGGTCATGGGACCCATGTTTGTAATATCTCGCTCCTCGGAGCCTAATGAATAAATACTTGAGTCGTAGAGTTATGTTGTGATGCCATGTTGTATTTACACATATCGAGCATATTGTGTGTATGATTGAAATGCTTGGTATGTGTGGGATCCGACAATCTAGTTGTTTATCCTTGGCAGCCTCTCTTATGGGGAAATGTAGTCTAGTGCTTCCATGAGCCATAGTAGTCCGCTACAGCCCGGTTCATCGGAGTCCTGCTAGCCCAGCACTACTGCTCAGGACACTTGACTGGCCGGCATGTGTTTCACTTCGTTCCTGTGTCTGTCCCTTCAGGGAAATGTCACGCAGTGACATCCGGAGTCCTGCCTAGCCTGCTACATCCCGGGTTCCCGGAGTCCTGTTAGCCCAGTGCTACAGCCCAGATTCACACGCTGCTGACCGACATGCTCGATACATTTCATGTATGCCTGTTCCCATAGGTTGGTGCCGCTATGGGTTCACTACTAGCCATGTCGGCCCGGATTCTCTGTCATATGGATGCTAGCGACACTATCATATACGTGAGACAAAAGGCGCAAACGGTCCCGGGCCATGGTAAGGCGACACCCGTGGGAATACCGGGCGTGAGGCCGCAAAGTGATATGAGGTGTTACCGGCTAGATCGATGTGACTTGGAATCGGGGTCCTCACAGAAGAAGAAATCTATAAAATGTTTGGCACTAAATCTTTGAATGATGAGCATGATTGCAATGTTGTTAGTATGAATTCCTTGAATATCTATGATGCTAATGATATGCAAATCCACAAGCTTGGGGAAGCTACGTTTAATGAAGATGATATGTTTAGTCCCCCAAGCTTTGATGAGCAAATTTATTATGATGAAAGCATGCCTCCTATCTATGATGATTATTGTGATGACACGGATGCTTTAAAGAATAATAATAACAATGAAACTTGTCATCTTGATTTCAATTTTCAATCCCATGATAGTTACTCTGTTGAGTTTGCTCCCACTACTATTAATGAGAAGAATTTTGCTTGTGTGGAGAGTAATAAAATTTCTATGCTTGTAGATCATGCAAAGAATGCTTTAGGTTCTGGTTATATTGTTGAATTAATTCATGATGCTACTGAAAATTATTATGAGGGAGGAATATATGCTTGTAGGAATTGCAATAATATCAAGTTTCCTCTCTATGTGCTTAAAGTTTTGAAGTTATGCTTGTTTTGCCTTCCTATGCTAGTTGATTATTGCTCCCATAAGTTGTTTGCTCACAAAATCCCTATGCATAGGAAGTATGTTAGAATTAAATGTGCTAGTCATATTCTTCATGATGCTCTCTTTATGTTTTAATTCTTATCCTTTATGTGAGCATCATTGAAATCATCATGCCTAGCTAGGGGCGTTAAACGATAGCGCTAGTTGGGAGGCAACCCAATTTTATTTTAGCTCCTTGCTTTTTGTTCCTGTTTAATAATAAATAATCCATCTAGCCTCTGTTTATATGTGGTTTTATGCTTTTAATTAGTGTTTGTGCCAAGTAGAACCTTTGGGAAGACTTGGGGAAAGTCTTGTTGATTATGCTTTAAAAAACAGAAACTTTAGCGCTCACGAGAACTGCTGCCATTTTTATTTGGAGAGTGCTATTTAGTTAATTCTTTTTTGAATATGATTAATAGATAAATTCCTCAGGTCCAGAAATTTATTTGAGAATTTTATGAGTTCCAGAAGTATACGTTTGATCCAGATTACTACATACTGTTCTGTTTTTCACAGATTCTGTTTTTCATGTGTTGTTTACTTATTTTGATGCATCTATGGCTAGTAAAAGAGTTTATAAACCATAGAGAAGTTGGAATAAAGTAGGTTTAACACCAATATAAATAAAGAATGAGTTCATTACAGTACCTAAGTGGTGATTTATTTTCTTATACTAACGGAGCTTACGAGTTTTCTGTTAAGTTTTGTGTTGTGAAGTTTTCAAGTTTTGGGTAAGGATTCGATGGACTATGGAATAAGGAGTGGCAAGAGCCTAAGCTTGGGAATTACCAAGGCACCCCAAGGTAATATTCAAGGATAGCCAAGAGCCTAAGCTTGGGGATGCCCCGGAAGGCATCCCCTCTTTCGTCTTCGTTCATCGGTAACTTTACTTGGAGCTATATTTTTATTCACCACATGATATGCGTTTTGCTTGGAGCATCAATTTATTTTGTTAGGATTTTCTTTCTGTTATTTAGAACAATGTTTTGCAAATTTTATTTCAATAAAAGTGGCATTGATAGTCTTTACTATGCCTATGTTACAAGTATACATGCTGCTGTTTGAAAACAGAAAGTTTACCGCTGTTGAAATAATCCCCTAGAAAAGTAAGAATGTGATAAAATGTTGAAACCTTTTGAACATTAAGATCTGATAAATTTACTACAGTGGGAATTTTCTTTCATAATTTTTGGAGCTAGGGAAGTATGGATGTTGCAGCATTCTTTACAGACTATCCTGTTTAGGCAGATTGCTGTTATGTTTGCATTGTTTGCATATGTTTGCTTCTTTAATGATTCTATTAGAGGATAGGACTATTAAATATGCAGAGGCATTTAGTATGCAATGTTGAATAATAATTTTAGTGATTTTCTACAGTAGAGTATGATAAGGTTTTTGCAATGGTTTATACTAACTTATCTCACGAGTCCTTGTTGAGTTTTGTGTGGATGAAGCTTTTGAGATTTAGGGAGACCGTGATATGAGAGGAATTAAGGAGACACAAAAGCTCAAGCTTGGGTATGCCCAAGGCATCCCAAGATAATATTTCAATAAGTCTCAAGCATCTAAGCTTGGGGATGCCCCGGTTGGCATCCCACCTTTCTTCTTCAACAATTATCGGTTAGTTTCGGTTGATCCTAAGTTTTCGCTTCTTCACATGATGTTTGCCATTCTAAGAATGTAATTTTATTTTTCTTTGCTTGATGTTTGAATAGAATACCAATATCTGAAATTAGTAAATGTTAGAGAGTCTTCACATAGTTGCATAATTATTCGACTACTCATTGATCTTCACTTATATCTTTCGGAGTAGTTTGTCATTTGCTCTAGTGCTTCACTTATATCTTTTAGAGCATGTTGGTAGTTTTATTTTGAAGAAATAGATGAACTCTCATGCTTCACTTATATTATTTTGAGAGTCTTAAATAGCATGGTAATTTGCTTAAAATCCTAATATGCTAGGTATTCAAGAATAATAAAATTCTCTTATGTGTGTGTTGAATACTAAGAGAAGTTTGATACTTGATGATTGTTTTGAGATATGAGGATGGTAATATTAGAGTCATGCTAGTTGAGTAGTTGTGAATTTGAGAAATACTTGTGTTGAAGTTTGTGATTCCCGTAGCATGCACGCATGGTGAACCGTTATGTGGTGAAGTCGGAGCATGATTTATTTATTGATTGCCTTCCTTATGAGTGGCAGTCGGGGACGAGCGATGGTCTTTTCCTACCAATCTATCCCCCTAGGAGCATGTGCATAATACTTTGCTTTGATAACTTCTAGATTTTTGCAATAAGTATATGAGTTCTTTATGACTAATGTTGAGTCCATGGATTATATGCACTCTCACCCTTCCACCTTTGCTAGCCTCTCTAATACCGAGCAACTTTCGCCGGTATCATACACCCACCATATACCTTCCTCAAAACAGCCACCATACCTACCTATTATGGCATTTCCATAGCCATTCCGAGATATATTGCCATGCAACTTTCTACCGTTCCGTTATCATGACACATTCATCATTGTCATATTGCTTAGCATGATCATGTAGTTGACATCGTATTTGTGGCAAAGCCACCGTTCATAATTCTTTCATACATTTCACTCATGAGTCATTGCACATCATATAGAGTCATATCTTGTTCTAAGTATCAAGTTGTAATTCTTGAGTTGCAAGTAAATAAAAGTGTGATGATCATCATTATTAGAGCATTGTCCCAGTGAGGAAAGGATGATGGAGACTATGATTCCCCCACAAGTCGGGATGAGACTCCGGACGAAAAATAAATAAAAGAGGCCAAAGAAGCCCAAATAAAAAAAGAAAGAAAAGAGGCCATAAAAAAAGAGAAGGCCCAAATTAAAAAAAATAGATAAATAAATAAAAAAATGAGAGAAAAAGAGAGAAGGGGCAATGCTACTATCCTTTTACCACACTTGTGCTTCAAAGTAGCACCATGATCTTCATGATAGAGAGTCTCCTATGTTGTCACTTTCATATACTAGTGGGAATCTTTCATTATAGAACTTGGCTTGTATATTCCAATGATGGGCTTCCTCAAAGTGCCCTAGGTCTTTGTGAGCAAGCAAGTTGGATGCACACCCACTAGTTTCTTTTGTTGAGCTTTCATATACTTATAGCTCTAGTGCATCCGTCGCATGGCAATCCCTACTCACTCACATTGATATCTATTGATGGGCCTCTCCATAGCCCGTTGATACGCCTAGTTGATGTGAGACTATCTTCTCCTTTTTGTCTTCTCCACAACCACCATTCTATTCCACCTATAGTGCTATACCATGGCTCACGCTCATGTATTGCGTGAAGATTGAAAAAGTTTGAGAACATCAAAAGTATGAAACAATTGCTTGGCTTGTCATCGGGGTTGTGCATGATTTAAATATGTTGTGTGGTGAATATGGAGCATAGCCAGACTATATGATTTTGTAGGGATAGCTCTCTTTGGCCATGTTATTTTGAGAAGACATAATTGCTTATTTAGTATGCTTGAAGTATTATTATTTTTATGTCAATATGAACTTTTGTCTTGAATCTTTCGGATCTGAATATTCATATCACAAGTAAGAAGAATTACATTGAAATTATGCCAACTAGCATTCCACATCAAAAATTAACTTTTTATCATTTACCTACTCGAGGACGAGCAGGAATTAAGCTTGGGGATGCTTGATACGTCTCCAACGTATCTATAATTTTTGATTGCTCTATGCTATATTATCTACTGTTTTGGGCAATATTGGGCTTTCTTATCCACTTTTATATTATTTTTGGGACTAACCTATTAACCGGAGGCCCAGCCCAGATTTGTTGTTTTATGCCTATTTTAGTGTTTCGAAGAAAAGGAATATCAAACGGAGTCGAAACGGAATGAAATCAACTGGAGAAGTTATTTTTGGAAGGAAACCTACCGGATAGACTTGGACCCTATGTTAGAAGATGAAGGAGGTGTTCACGAGGGTAGGGGGCGCACCCCCTGCCTCGTGGCCCCCCCTTCGGTCCACCGACATACTCCTTTCACCCATATATACCTACGTATCGTAAAACTTCCAGAACGGAGATTAGATCGGGAGTTCCGCCGCCAGAAGCCTCCATAGCCACCGAAAACCAATCTAGACCCATTTCGGCACCCTGCTGGAGGGGGCAATCCTTCTTCGGTGGCCATCTTCATCATCCCGATGCTCTCCATGAAGAGGAGGGAGTAGTTCTCCCTCGGGGCTGAGGGTATGTACCAGTAGCTATGTGTTTGATCTCTCTCTCTCTCTCGTGTTCTTGTGGTGATACGATCTTGATGTATCAGAAGCTTTGCTATTATATTTGGATCCTATGATGTTTCTTCCCCCTCTACTCTCTTGTAATGAATTGAGTTTCCCCTTTTAAGTTATCTTATCGGATTGAGTCTTTAAAGATTTGAGAACACTTGATTTATGTCTTGCCATGGATATCTGTGGTGACAATGGGATATCACGTGATTCACTTGATGTATGTTTTGGTGATCAACTTGCGGGTTCCGCCCATGAACCTATGCATAGGGGTTGGCACACGTTTTCGTCGTGATTCTCCGGTAGAAACTTTGGGGCACTCTTTGAGGTCCTTTGTGTTGGTTGAATATATGAATCTGAGATTGTGTGACACATATTGTATAATCATATCCACGGATATTTTAGGTGCCATTGGAGTATCTAGGTGACATTAGGGTTTTGGTTGATTTGTGTCTTAAGGTGTTATTCTAGTATGAACTCTAGGGCTGTTTGTGACACTTATAGGAATAGCCCAACGGATTGATTGGAAAGAATAACTTTGAGGTGGTTTCGTACCCTACCATAATCTCTTCGTTCGTTCTCCGCTATTAGTGACTTTGGAGTGACTCTTTGTTGCATGTTGAGGGATAGTTTTATGATCCAATTATGTTAGTATTACTGAGGGAACTTACAATAGCAAAAGTATGAACCCTAGGCCTTGTTTCAACACATTGAAAAACCGTTTACGCTCACTTTTATCACTTGTTACCTTGCTGTTTTTATAATTTCAGATTACAAATACCTTTATCTACTATCCATATACCACTTGTATCACCATCTCTTCGCCGAACTAGTGCACCTATACAATTTACCAATTGTATTGGGTGTGTTGGGGACACAAGAGACTCTTTGTTATTTGGTTGCAGGGTTGCTTGAGAGAGACCATCTTCAACCTACGCCTCCTACAGATTGATAAACCTTAGGTCATCCACTTGAGGGAAATTTGCTACTGTCCTACAAACCTCTGCACTTGGAGGCCCAACAACGTCTACAAGAAGAAGGTTGTGTAGTAGACTTCAAGCACCTCAGTAGAGAAAGGTAAAACTGACTGTCATGATAAGGCGAGAGACTGGTCGCTGCTCGGCGAGGTTTCGAGTCCCTAAAGACTTATGCCACTTAGAGCGAGGAGCCAGTCCTGTCCGGCTTAAAGGCGTGTATCGCGCCCCAAATTCGGCCTTCCGAATACCAGGGGCTTCACCGAAATTTAAAATTATAGAATTCTATGGGTAAGTGAGAATGATAAAGCATTATTAGTCTGGTTGCCTTGTTCGCTGTGCTGAGCACCTCCTTTGAAGGACCCAAAAATGGGAACAAGAGTGCTCAGGTTTATCCCGAATACCCCAGTGCTCGTGGCATGGGGGTAGAAGCCGAGGACTAGCCATCTCTCAGATTGGATAAACAGCCAAACATGAGGTAATATTTTAAATTCAAACAAGCGTTGCATAGCGCATATGAAACAAGTTTTCATCATAGAGAATCACACGAGCAAGTCTACTCAAATATTACATCCTTTGAACAATCGTCCGCTACAAGACGGGCACCTTTCAGGACACCCTCATAATAAATTTCGGGGGTGCGATTCTCCTTGCCCTGCGGCGGTCCCTCCTTGATCAGCTTCACAACGTCCAGCTTGGCCCATTGCACCTTCACGCGGGCGAAAGCCCGACATGCACCTTCGATGCAGACAGACCGCTTGACGACCTCCAGACGTGGGCAGGCGTCCACAAGCCGCCTCACTAAGCCAAAGTAGCTATTCGGAAGGGTGTCGCTAGGCCACAACCGGACTATAAAGCCCTTCATGGCCTGTTCGGCCGCCTTGTGCAGCTCGACCAGCTGCTTTAGCTGGTCGGTCATAGGCACCAGGTGTTCGGTCCCAGTATATTGGGCCCAGAACAACTTCTCTGTTGAGCTTCCCTCCTCGGCCTGGTAAAAAGTTGCGGCATCCAACATGCTGCGGGGCAAATCTGCGAATGCTCCTGGAGAGCTCCGGATTCGGGTAAGTAACAGGTAATTTACTTTCACATACTTGCTTTGCATATAGAATGCCTTACCCGCCGCTATCTTCCTCATCGCATCAATCTCCTAGAGGGCCTTCCGTGCTTCGCCTTGGCACTCTTTGCACTTTCACGGGCGGCGGCAAGCTCGGACTCTCACGTTTTCAAGTCACGCTCCAACGCCTCATGCTTCGACATGAGAGCCTGGAGCTCTTGCTGCACCTCGCCCACCCGTGCTTATTGCCTTTCCCACTCGGTCCGCTCCTTGGCCGCTTTGTCTTCGGCCTCGGTTAGCGCTTGCTTCAGGGTCGCCACCTCGGTCGTGGCCCCTGGCAAATATACGATGATCCTGTCATTTTGCAACCGCGTCTTCTTTTATATATACATAGACAGGGTATTACTTACCCTTGTTCTCCTCGAGCTGCCTCTTGGCAAGGCCGAGCTCTTTCTTGGACCCCTCGAGGTCCTGCTTCAGTGCGGCAACCTCCGCAGTCAGTGCGGCAGATGCCAGCAGTTAAGCCTGCATACACATATTGACATACTTATATTAGACTCCTGCGATATTGTTTGATCCTCTGTTCGGCTTTTCTTTGTGAACACCGAACAGAGCATCAGGGGCTACTTTCTATGTGGTAATATTTTTCCTATATTTTAACACTTACCTCAAAGCCTGTTAGAAGGCTGGCATAGGCTTCAGTCAATCCACTTTGGGTGGACTGAACCTTCTGGACCACCGCACTCATAATAGTACGGTGCTCCTCGTTGATGGAAGCGCTGCGAAGCGCTTCCAACAGATTGTCCGGCGCCTCTGGATGGACAGAGGTCACCGGCACAGGCGTCTTGCCCCTCTTGGAAGGAGGCCGCCTGCCCGAGTCCGGATCCACTGGAGGTTCCGGCGCGGTGTTCGGCTGAGGGACGAACTTGGATCCCTCAGGGGCCTTGTCCCCGGAGTCCGGAAGGTCGCCTTGAGGCGCCTTTGGGACTGTCTCCCGTTGCCCCGGTGCCTCTTGAGACAATACCGCGTCATCGTCCGCAGGGCAGGGGGAGGTGGCGGTCGGAAGTGGATCGCTATCCATATCCGGCGAGCCCAGGGAGCCGTCCGATGATACATCGATACGGGCTCATGGCGGCCTGCATAATCATATTCGGCATTAGGGGAAGCAGTGCGCAAAAGGATACTATGAGTTACTCTGGTATCCGAATAATTATGACGTCCCCTGGGGCTTGGCCCTGGGTAACCACTCGTCTTCGCCTTCGGCGGCGGTGGTGGAACTGTCCGGAAGGAGAGTCCTTCCCTTCTTGGACCCTCCGGCCTCCCCAGTTGGGGCGGCCTTCCTTTTCTTATCTCCCCCAACTGAAGGGGGAGCATCTTCTTCTTCCTCATCTTCGGGGGAGGAGTGTGACACAGAGTCATCGGACGGTGAGTCTGGTGACGCCTGGCATCGGGAACTCTTTCGGGTTCCCTTGGCCTTCTTGGTCTTCTCCGTCACCTTGTAAGGAGCCGGAGTCAGCATCTCCGTCAGGAGAACGCCCGCAGTTTCTTCGGGCAAAGGGGCCGGACAGTTAATCTACCCCGACGTCTCCACCCAGTCCTGTCAAAGGCATGGAGATCAGACCCCGCACATGATTAAGCTAGGGGAAATAAATATCCTACAGGACGTATTGAACTCACCGAACGCGCTAGGTGCTTTGCGCTTAGCCTGCGGTCCTCGGCGAGAGAAGGAGGGACCTCGGCGCCCTTGAACAGCACCTTCCAGACGTCCTTGTGTGTCGTATCGAAGAGCTTGCTCAGAGTCTGGTGTTGGGCCAGGTCGAACTCCCACAAGTTAAAATCCCGTTGTTGACACGGGAGGATCCGGCGGATGAGCATGACCTGGACTATGTTGACAAGCTTGAGCTTCTTGCTTACCATACTCCGGATACATTTCTGGAGTCCATCCAGCTCCACCAATGAACCCCATGACAAGCCCTTCTCTTTCCAGGAAGTGAGCCATGTAGGGAATCCGGATCGAAACTCGGGGGCCGCCGTCCATTTGGCATCGCGCGGCTCGGTGATGTAGAACCACGCCGATTGCCACCCCTTTATGGTCTCCACAAAGGAGCCTTCAAGCCATATAACATTGGGCATCTTGCCCACCATCGCTCCGCCGCATTCTGCTTGTTGGCCTCCTACCACCTTCGGCTTGATATTGAAGGTCTTTAACCACAGGCTGAAGTGAGGCCGGATGCGGAGGAAAGCCTCACACACGATGATGAATGCCGAAATGTTGAGGACGGAGTTCGGGGCCAGATCATGAAAGTCCAGCCCGTAGTAGAACATGAGTCCACGGACGAATGGATGGAGGGGAAACCCCAGTCTGCGGAGGAAGTGGTGGAGAAAAACTACCCTCTTGTGAGGTTCCGGGGTAGGGACGATCTGCCCCGCAGCGGGCAGCTGATGTGCGATATTTGCGGCTAAGTATCTGGCTCCACGCAGCTTCTTGATATGTCCCTCCATAATGGAGGAAGCCATCCATTTGCCTCCCGCTCCGGACATGTTTGGAGAAGGTTGAGGGAAGGGATGTGGACTTGGGTGTTGGAGCTCGAGTGCGCGAGAATGGATGAGCAAAGTAGGAAGAAGGCGTGGATGAAAAGGTGAATCCTTGTCCCTTTATATGGGTGGCCGAAACTATGCGCCCCCACTAGCCTGGTAAAACTCGCTTATCCCCCAAGCGCCGTAATCGATGGCACAATTGGGTTACCCACGCCCGTATTGATGAGAATCCCGTGATAAGGGGACACGATCTCTACTTTGACAAGACGTGTCAAAAAACTGCCTCGCGTTATGTGCGGGGCTAGTTAAAGGAAACGGTTCGAATAATCACCGGGCCATGACATAATGTCGTGTTGCCAAGATGTGTCAGCAGATTAGATTTGTGGAAGTATTATTCTCTCTACGGTGGTATGTGAAACTTATTTTGCAGGGTCGGACACTATCCTTGTATTCAAGTTCTTCCATGATGTATTCGGAGGAGGAACCCGCCTTGCAATGCCGAAGACAATACTGCGCGCCGGACTCACCGTCATTGAAAGCCTAGTTCAGGGGCCACTGAGGAAGTCCTGGATTAGGGGGTCTCCGGACAGCCGGATTATATCCTTTGGCCGGACTGTTGGACTATGAAGATACAAGATTGAAGACTTCGTCTCGTGTCTGGATTGGACTCTACTTGGCGTGGAAGGCAAGCTAGGCAATACGGATATGTATATCTCCTCCTTTGTAACCGACCTTGTGTAACCCTAACCCTCTCCGGTGTCTATATAAACCGGAGGGTTTTAGTCCGTAGGACAACATACAATCATACCATAGGCTAGCTTCTAGGGTTTAGCCTCTCTGATCTCGTGGTAGATCCACTCTTGTACTACCCATATCATCAATATTAATCAAGCAGGACATAGGGTTTTACCTCCATCGAGAGGGCCAGAACCTGGGTAAAACTTCGTGTCCCCTGCCTCCTGTTACCATCCGCCTAGACGCACAGTTCGGGACCCCCTACCCAAGATCCGCTGATTTTGACACCGACAGCGTGGAAGGCAAGCTAGGCAATACAGATATGTATATCTCCTCCTGTGTAACCGACTAACCCTAGCCCCCTCCGGTGTCTATATAAACCGGAGGGTTTTAGTTCATAGTACAACATACAATCATACCATAGGCTAGCTTTTAAGGTTTAGCCTCTCCGATCTCGTGGTAGATCAACTCTTGTACTACTCATATTATCAAGAATAATCAAGCAGGACGTAGGGTTTTACCTCCATCAAGAGGGCCCGAACCTGGGTAAAACATCGTGTCCCCTGCCTCCGATTACCATCTGCCTTAGATGCATAGTTCAGGACCCCCTACCCGAGATCCGCCGGTTTTGACACCGAAATTGGTGCTTTCATTGAGAGTTCCACTGTGTCGTCGCCGTAAGGAAGGATACCTTGTCTCGTTGTTAAAAACAACATTACCGTCGGGGGAGCCCTGGCTGTCGGCCAAACTCTCCGGCTTGGCAATTTCATCATGACCGCCTGTTCGGCCGCTGCGTCGACGATGACCTCTCGGGTCATCAAAAACAACCTCCACGTCGGCTCGGAATTCGCCGAGCAGATAGATCCAATGGAGCTCTCTTCCCTAAACGAGCTCTTGGATCGTATCGCCGCCTTGGGAGTCGCTACAGAATATGATCGGATTGGGCTTAAACCCGATCAAAGGGAGATTAACTCTCCACCGGTCACCCATCATATTGCGGTGGTGGAGGAACAATGCGGCGATTCTTCCTCTATCTTGAGGACTAACTATGTCAGGATTCCTGAGCTCTCCGAGATGGATACCCGTTTATGGGAGGACATCACCCAAGCCCTGAACCTAGAGTCAGGCAGCGGGGCAGACTTATCGGGCAACACTCCGGAATCCGAAGTTCCAAGATTGGAAACTCCTCGGCCCCTGGGTCTCAGATCGGGTAGGGGTTCGGACTCAAATCCACCCACCCACCCAGACATAAATGATCTTTCACACATCAGGCAAGAGCCCCATGAAATAGTACATCATTATTGGGCCAGATTCCTCCTTGTGATGAACAAGGTTAAGGACTGTCACGAGGAAGACGCGGTCTCATTCTTCTACAATAATTGCACGGACAAGGGAATCCTTAACACCTTAGGTCGCCGTGGCATATCACGCTTTGCTGACTTGGCGTCCATAGTACGAAAGTATTGTGTGATGGAAAGCGCCTGGAAAACCGAAACAAAATTTTGGGATAATCCGGCTCGGAATATACACCCAGTCCGAAGTAAAAGGGTGCACTATCATAAGACACCCGAGTTAGTTACAAAGAAACAAAAACCTTCTACAGGGCATCGAACCATATTGGAGGGATGGCTTAACGGACCCTGCAAAATTCATAGTACAGCGGATACCATACCAACACACAACCTTAGAGCATGTTGGATACTCCGGCAGGTGGCCAAAAGTGGTGAGGATCTTCTCATCCCAAATGCCACAGAGCACCATCCCGTGGATAACAATACGGTATTAACAGTCTTTGAAACCTTCGCATCAAATAATAGGTGCAAGCGAACACTCCGCAGCCTCGCCGAAATCTACCACGTGGCAGCAATGAATCCATGGAGTGACACGGCTATTACCTTCAATGCCAGTGACGAACCTAAATTCCGAACAGCCCGAGCACCAGCTGCACTGGTCCTCAGTCCAATTGTGGACGGCTTTTGACTCACCAAAGTACTCATGGACGGCGGCAGTGGATTAAACCTCATTTATGAGGAAACTCTTCAAAAAATGGAAATAGACTGGAACCGCATTGAGCAAAGCAACACAACCTTCAGAGGAATCATCCCCAGTCGGGAAGCACACTGTGCTGGGAAAATCACACTAGATGTGGTATTCGGCACGCCGGAGAACTATAGGTCCGAAAAAATTACATTCCAAGTGGCCCCGTTCAGTAGTGGATACCACGCCCTTTTAGGACGAGAGGCGTTCACGATCTTCCAAGCCATACCCCATTATGGGTACATGAAGATCAAAATGCCCGGGCCCAACGTAATCATCACTCTCGCTAGTGATCCAGACACATCACTCTGCGCCGAAAACAAAACAGCCGCATTGGCCCTCGAGGCATTATCCGAAGACCTTTCGGCCGAGGAATTAACTGCGCTATGCTCCATAGTGGATAGGGACGACGTGATACTTGACAAGAGATCCAAGTCCACCTCTTTTAAACCAGCGGATGAAATAGTCAAATTCCAAGTCCACCCAACGGACCCTACAAAAACAGCCTCCATCGGGGACACAGTTAAACCCCGCCATGGATGCCGCACTACGAGAGTTCCTGCGCGAGAATTGGGACATATTCGCCTGGCACCCCTCAAACATGCCAGGAATCCCACGCAGGCTGGCCGAGCACAGACTCAATATCCTAAAGGGATTCAAGCCGGTCAAGCAGGCTCTTCGGCATTTCTCTGAACCTAAGAGACAAGCTATGGGAGAGGAACTATCCAAGTTATTGGAGGCCGGATTCATTAGAGAAATAAAACACCCGGACTGGCTAGCAAACCTGGTGATGGTACCAAAGAAGGACATATCCTGGCGCCTATGTGTCGACTTCAAGGACCTCAACAAGGCTTGCCCAAAGGATCCCTTCCCCCTCCCCCGCATTGATCAAATTATCGATGCTACCGCAGGACATGAGTCATTGTGTTTCCTCGACGCATACTCCGGCTACCACCAAATTAAGATGCGAAGTCCGACCAAGCCGCAACAACATTTATCACACAATACGGCCCCTTCTGTTTCAACACAATGCCTTTTGGGCTCAAAGACGCCGGCACAACATATCAGCACATGATTCAGACATGTCTGGAGAAACAGACCGGCAAAACAATAGAGGCATACGTAGATGATGTGGTTGTTAAAACTAAACACGTCGACTCTCTAATAGACGACTTGAGGCTCACATTCAACGACCTCCGAACATACAACATTGCCGCGACCGGTTTTCCGGGTATTAATTTCCAGAAAATGGCCGTTTTTCTCACCAGCCCCAGGATTACTGTTAGCTGATGAGGCACCAGCTTGATACAGAAATTCCAAGCAAAAATACAAAATGTGTAGTACAAGACCATTGTGGCCTATGAGTACATCAAATGGTTTCTAGTGGTTGAGGGCGGAAGCGGTTTGTGGATCACCACGGTCTATGGGACTCCATTTCCCACAGGAACAGCTGACCAGGTTAACTCCTATCTTCGCGAGGCTGCTATCACCGTTGCTTAGGTCCCGAGGCTGTCATCGCCACGCTCCTCTCGAAGCAAGCAATCTGGCCAAGACAATAGCCAGGGACAAGCCAGTGAGTACTTTGAATGTACTCGCAAACATTAAGAACACAGGTATAATATAATTGATCAACATACACTGAAATATTCTATGATCACATCGTCAGTCATAAATAAAATCTTGATGCATGCAAGCAGGCTATTTATATGCAACCGGAATATGCAATGACAGAATAGAAATAAAATGCACCGATTGGATGCCTGAAGCGACGTCTCGAAAGGATAGTAAAAGTGAGCATGCCTCAGTCGGGCGTTGTCACACCCTAGCTAGTCATGCATTAGAGTGTTGCATCATGTTTACTCTTTCATCAGAAACTTGAAATGGGGATGACAGAACCCCCAGTCCCCTCTGAAACCAACTAGGGTTACTAAAACAAATTCTCAATGAACCTGAAATGCCCTTCAAAAATGCCCATCATTTTTGCCTTGGTTTAGAACCTCTGCCAAAAATGGTGCACACTTTTCTAGGCCATCCTAGGGTTCTTGAGTTAAATCATAAATATTTGAATTTGGGCATTTAAAATAATATAAAATATTTAAATGCTCAAGTATCTCCAAACTAAAATGTTTCATGTTGGAAATAATCCAACTATGAGCCAGGAGTAGTTTGGTGAATTTTGGAGTTGCCTAGGTATTTTATTTAATTCAACAAAGTTGCAGTTATATTAAATAAAACAGAAAACAGGAAAAAACTAAAAGGGAGAAGCTTACCTGGGCTCCTCCCTGTTCAGCTCGGCCCAGCTAGCCAGCCCAGCACTGTAGCTCCCCGTCGTCTTCCTCCCCACGCCCCGAAGCTGCTGCGTGCTCGCGCGCGCGCGACCGCGCGACCACCTCCTGCTTGCCGACGCCCTCCTGGCCGCGTGGACGACGCCCGCAGCCCGTCCCGATCCCCCCTGCTCTCGCTCACTCTCCCCCGTTTCTCCCTCGCTCTCTCTCGCTCTCGGCCGAAGCACACCGTCGCCGCCGTTCGCCTTAGCCACTGCCTCCGGCCACCCCTCGCTCCCCCGAGTAGCTCAGAAGCTCCGCCACAACTCCCTCTTCCTCCCCACCGCTCCACGAGTCCCCGGAAGCCCTGCATCGCCGCCACGTCGCCGTTCCCCTCTTCGGGCTCCGATCATCGTCGCCGTCAAATTCGCCGTCTCCGACGCGTCCCCGAGCCCGCTTCGACGCCACTGCAACCGCGGTGAGCCCCCGGAGCGTTTCCCCCTTCTTCCCTGCTCTCTCCCGACCCCTAGGCCCTATCCCCACCACGGCCGAACCTCCGCCGTCGCCGAGCTCGCCGTCGACGCAGCTCCGGTGACCATTTGGTCACCCCGGCGAGTCCAACACGTTCGCAAGAACCCGTAGAGCATCCCTAGCGCCTCACTTTGCTCGACTTCGAGCTCCAGCACCAATCCCGCGCACGACCGAACCCCGGCGGCCGCAGCCGAGCTCACCGCCGTCAGCTCCGGCCACCCCGACCCCAACGGACTCCGCCAAGAGCCGCGGGTCGTCCTCAGCTTCACTCCGGTGGTCGCCACGTTCCATTTGGTGGCCGAAACGACCAAAACCACTATCGCCGCCGCACTGTTGGTCGCCGCCGGCCAGAACTCCGGCGAGCTGACGTGGCCTAGTTGATTAACCACTAATCCACCACCTACTGACGCTGACAAGTGGGCCCCAGGGCTTAGTCAAAGCTAACCAGCCTGGGGTCAACGCGGGATTAGCCCCTGTGACACTGACGTGTGGACCCCACACGTCAGGTTTGACCCGAGCCAGCCCTGTTGACCTGCTGATGTCACTGTGATGTCAGGCTGACGCAGTAATTGAATTTCTGGATTTAAATTAAATCAGGAAATTCCAGAATATTAGTTAAACTTCAATAATTCATAACTTTTATTCTGTAACTCCAAATTGGACAAATTATATATGAAAAATGATCAGAAAAATCCAATCTATCCATCTGTACTATTTTCATGCATGATCAAACAAGTTAAATTGATGTTTTAATCAGAACAAGGAAAAGCACTTTAAAAGGCCATAATTGAATTTGGAATTTGAATCTTTGATTCAAATTTGCTCAAACACTTCTGGCTTTAGTTGCATTAGCCCAACACACTCATATTGCCATGTTTCATGCATGCATCATATTGTTGCACATTGTTTGGTGATGCCTGTGTATCGTTATCCTTTGCGACAGGATCTGTTCCCGAGGAGTACCGTGATTACCCTAACGAAGAACCGTATCCGTGCAACGAACCATCAGGCAAGCAACCAACCATTTGATCATATCGATACAATCCCATGTTCTCGCTCCTGCTCTCTTTTACTGCATTAAGACAATGCGATTCAACTGCTGTGTGCTGCGGTAGTTGAACCCATTTCCTCTGCATGACCTGTCATTGCCACAGTAACTAGATGAAACCCACTAGCATGTGTAGGAGTTGATTGAGCCATATGTATGTGTTGTTCCTACCTTGCTATGCCTGCTATGCTTAGAGTTGTGTCAGGTCTGGTTCATCTGGGTGATGGGCTAGAGTGAAATGATTATGTCGGTAATGAGAGTGGTGTGGTGAACACGATTTGGTAAAGGTATCGATGAGAGGCCATGTAGGAGTACATGGTGGGTTGTTTCATTGAAGCCGACCTTAAGCACTGAGATCTGTATGTGTGATTTAAGATACAGCTACTACCATGCATTGGGCCCTGAAATATGACCCCGCTCGACTTCTTATTCACCCTAGCTCTCTGTCCAGGAGTTGCAAGTAGTTTCTGGTGTTTGTAGCCTACTGGAGGCCGTGGACAGCGCTGACCGTAGGGGTGGGCTGTGATGCGGTAGGTACGTGGCCGGGTGTACCGAATACCCGTTAGGTATCTCGGGAACCTTGTTCACATTGTTCGGGGCCGTATGGGAAACCTCGGCCGGACTCCCTGCGGATGGAACCTGAATAGGCGATAAACCTGGACTAGAGGCTTAAGTGTTTAGGTAGGTCGTGGTCTACACCCACGTCGGCTTTCGCTTGAAGTCTGCCGAGCACATGTCGTGTGCAGACGCTAAGTGGTGGAAACATGTATGAAGAAGTACACCCCTGCAGGGTTATCATAATCTATTCGAATAGCCGCGTCCGCGGTAAAGGACTACTTGGTTGCCTATACAATTCATAGACTAGTAAATGGAAACTACTAAAAGCCTCAAGATAAGTGTGAGTGCCGAGGATGGCTCTTCCGTAGGAAGACGGAGGTGGATCCTCGGTAGTGTATTGAAGTGGTGAGTAGTGGACTCGTGTGCGCAAAACCATTTCAAATTGAAGTATCGTAGGATAGCCTAGCCAAGAGTCAAAGCTGGCTTGCTGCAATAACTCCACCAACCCTTCTTGATACTATGCATGTATGTAGGATCTGATGTAAGTCTTGCTCAGTACCTTTGTACTCATGTTGCTATAATCTACATTTTTACAGAAGACGCTGCAACCCCTTCTGATGGGTTCTATGTAGACGTTGACATCAACGAGTAGGCTAAAGACCCAGGTGGTGACCCTGAGCTTGTGATGGACCACGTAGTATAGTTAGGCTTTCCAAGCCTCTTTTATTTTACTAATTGTCTGTACTCAGACAATGTACTTCTGCTGCTGGTTTGTATGACTGTATGACTTGTATGTTGGGTCGTGAGACCCGTACCTTTGTGTATGTTATGTATGGCTCCCTGAGCCTTAAATAAAGTACTTGTGTCGTAGAGTCATGTTGTGATGCTTCGTTGTATTTGCACATATCGAGCATATTGTGTGTATGATTGAAATGCTTGGTATGTGTGGGATCTGACTATCTAGTTGTTTATCTTTAGTAGCCTCTCTTACCGGGAAATGTCTCCTAGTGTTACCGCTGAGCCATGGTAGCTTGCTACTGCTCTGGAACACTTAGGCTGGCCGGCATGTGTCCTTCTTCGTTCCTGTGTCTGTCCCTTCGGGGAAATGTCACGCTTTGAGTACCGGAGTCCTGTTAGCCCGCTACAGCCCGGTTTACCGGAGTCCTGCTAGCCCAGTGCTACAGCCCGGACCCACTTGCTGATGACTGACACGTTCGAAGCTGGGTCATGGATGCCTGTCCCTGTAAGTGTGTGCCACTTTGGGTTTACGACTAGTCATGTCAGCCCGGGCTCTTTATCATATGGATGCTAGCGACACTATCATATACGTGAGCCAAAAGGCGCAAACGGTCCCGGGAAAAGGTAAGACGACACCCGTGGGGATACCGTGCGTGAGGCCGCAAAGTGATATGAGGTGTTACCAGCTAGATCGATGTGACATCGGGTCGGGGTCCTGACAGCGTTGGCATCAGAGCCGGACTGCCTGTAGGTTCTCCAAGCCAAACTGGTCGATGTTGAGTCTAGAAATTCTTTAGTTATATGTAGGGGAATTGTTTGTGGGATGGAACGTAAGGCTCTTTTTACTCCTTATACCTTATGACATTCTGATCTGAGTCAGTCCATTCTTCCACCGGGGGTTAAGGAATTAGGATCTGTTCTCTCTATCAGGATCACGTGTTACTAATCAGTAGTACCTTATAAGTTTGATGGATACAAGCCTAGTTCAGTTCTACTACCACATTATGTTGTTAGAATGGTTTCAGAACTTGATATGATGATGTTGAGTGTGTACGAAATCCTTTGTCAAATGTCTCAATATCCTTTTTGAGCATTTACAGCTGTTATGCTGCCGAAATTTTGCTAGAAATTCTAATGCCTTTGCATTATAATTGTGCTTTCAGATGGCCACTCGCGACCTCAATCAAGTGGTTCGCCTGACTCGATGCCTAGACGTACCCGGCCATACTGCTAAGTTGGTCAGGGTAATGACTGAGGCTGGATACCGCTGGTATCCTGAGTACACGGTCGAAGAGCAATTCCGAGACTTTAATCAAAGCCAGTATCTCTGCACTGTCAGGATATTTCCATCTTATCCTGGATCCACTGAGCCTCTTCACTGCTCCTATGGACTCGGGGTTACTATTGAGATGGCTGTGCAGGATGCCGCCTACTCTATGATGACCATTATGCGAGTCAGATCTGGTCTATTTCGGGACTCTGATTTCTGGTATATGCCAGGATCACTTCCGGGAGCACAAGGGTATCTCCAGGCTATCTATGCTGACTCCACCCAGGAGGATTCACGGACTCGCACCACTGCTGAGATGCTCGAGGATAAGGACCGTGAAAATCGGGCCTTAAGGTTAGAGCTCTTCAATACCCGTGCTGACCACTGGGCCACTTTGACTCGGTTCGCACCGGCGGTGCAAGCTGGATATTCAGATATGCGCGATCTCTATCCTGTGAGATCTGCTTTGCCGGACGTGATGGTTTGGCGTGATGTAGGAGGCATCACCCCACCTCGCGGTCCCCGCAGGCCACCGTTTGCTGGTCCAAGACCTCATCCTAGCCCCTATGGTCCACAAGCTCCGCGAGACCGTCTGTTTCCGGATGATCATGTTGAACTTCCGGGCTATGGAGGTGACTTCTACGAGGACTACTACGGATCGGTCTGAGTTAGTGATAGTATCCCTAGTTCGCACTAGCTGTGTCGTCTGTCGTCCCGCGTGACTCGTGGGATATGACCTAGTTTGTACTTTTCCGGAGTTGTAGAAAAATAATGTATAGGAGTTTGGAATGCCTCCGATGAGATGTAATCCCTTTTCACCGTAATAGTACTTTGTTTGGTCTTGTACTAAACCTTGTATGGTGTGTATGACGATGGAATAAAGAAGCAGTTTCTGTATCTACCATGTCATACGGATGATCATCTTGCATTTCGAGTTATTCCTTACATTCTATATCCTATGTCGGAATTTTATCATTCTGACTAAATCATTGTCTCGTTTACCTAGGATGGTCAACACGCGCGCCAACCCTGCTTCTCAAGAGCAGGCCGAAGGCAGTGAAGCCAGGGATGCAAATCTGCCTCATCCTCCTTCACTAGCCGAGGTTATGATGGAAGCTGAGAGAAACAAGCGGGAGACAAACCGTTTGTTGGAGCGTATTGAACAGAATACAGCACACCATCAGAGGGCTAACGTGGTGTCACTCAGCGATTTTATCAAATTGCATCCACCCACGTTCCACCACTCCGTCGAGCCTCTCGACGCTGATGACTGGCTTCGCAGTATTTCTCACAAGCTGCGTTCCGCGCTGGTAGCGGAGGCTGACAAGGTCACCTTTGCCGCATATCATCTTGAAGGCCCCGCCAGTCTATGGTGGGAGAATTATGGAGCTATGCGCCCAGCAGGCCATGTCACTACTTGGGCTGAGTTCAGCGAGGCTTTCCGTGAACATCACATTCCGGAGGGTCTCATGGACCGTAAGCGTGAAGAATTTTGCAATTTCACCCAAGGCCGACTTTCTGTGGATGTCTATAGCAGGGAGTTTGGTAATCTCGCCCGATATGCAACCGAGGAAGTTTCTACTGACGCCAAGAAGCAAGCAAGGTTCCGTAAGGGCCTTAGTCCTGAGCTTCGCCGCGACCTCCGCCTGCATGAGTGCACATCTTTTTCGAAACTTGTCAACAAAGCCATCAGTGCTGAAACTGGTCAGACTGACTATGACGCAACACGCAAGCATGGACGTGACATGGGTTCCTCATCCGGTGCTGGTCCTCAGAAGCGCCGCGTGTGGGTACCCAACACCGCCCTGCCACCTAGGTTCACACCGAGGCCATCTTTCCAGGCGCCTCGCCCCGCTCAACAGTCTGCTCCAGCTAAGCCCTATGGGGGTCCAACCAATAATGCTCCTCCACGTACCAGTTCCGTGACTTGTTTCAAGTGTGGGGAATCTGGTCACTATATGCGTGAGTGTCCCCAGACCAACCCAAATCAATCTGCTAAAGCTGTTGGCCGTGGCAAGCCGACAGGGAAAGTGTTTCATGCTAAACCGGTCACCGCTTCACGTGGCCATGTCAACTGTGTCTCTGCCGAAGAAGCTCAAGAAGATCCCAACGTCGTTCTCGGTACGCTTCTTGTTAATTGCCACCCGGCATCTGTTCTTTTCGATACAGGAGCCTCTCATTCCTTTATATCTGAAAATTATGCTCGTTTGCATAACGTTGCATTCTGTGATCTGCCGTCCACTATGGAAATCTCTACCCCTGGGTCTAGATGGCAGACCTCTAGGGTAAGTTATAGGAATGAAATCCAAGTCGATAGACTTGTCTTCCTTGCATCTTTGATAGCCCTTAAATCTTCAGACATTAATATCATTTTGGGTATGGACTGGATGTCAGCTCATCATGCCAAAATTGATTGCTTCTCTAGGACTGTTCAACTCACCCATCCTTCGGGAAAGATAGTCAACGTCTTGACCCGAATAGCCAAGCGGCAGTTATATTCTCTTAACGCCAGTCCTTTGCCAGACCTTGAGGACGTTCCGGTAGTCCGTGACTTTCCGGATGTCTTTCCAGAGGAATTGCCAGGTGTTCCACCTGACAGGGATGTTGAGTTCGTAATAGACCTCATTCCAGGAACCGTTCCGATTGCTAGAAGACCTTATAAGATGGCACCCCTAGAACTAGCCGAGCTTAAGAAACAACTCGATGAGTCCTTGAAAAAGGGTTTCATCCGCCCTAGTTCATCTCCGTGGGCTTGCCCCGTCCTATTCGTCAAGAAGAAGGATGGTACGGACCGGATGGTTGTAGATTACCGACCTGTCAATTTGGTCACAATCAAGAACAAATACCCGCTTCCCAGGATCAACGATCTGTATGATCAGCTCGCTGGATCCTCAGTCTTCTCCAAGATGGATTTGAGGTTGGGATACCATCAAATCAAAATCAGAAACGGGGACATTCCTAAAACGGCCTTTGTTACTCGTTATGGCCAATACGAGTACACCGTCATGTCCTTCGGTTTAACCAACGCTCCAGCCACTTTTTCTCGGTTAATGAACTCAATCTTCATGGAGTATTTGGATAAATTCGTCGTAGTTTATCTCGATGATATACTCATCTACTCCAAGAACGAGGAAGAACATGCCGAACATCTAAGACTAGTGTTGCAGAAACTTCGAGAGCATCGCCTTTATGCCAAATTTTCAAAATGTGAATTCTGGTTGCCAGAAGTGACCTATCTGGGTCATGTAATATCTGGTAAAGGTATTGCTGTTAACCCTGAGCGAGTTCAAGCCGTCCTTGACTGGACTCCACCCGAATCGGTCAAGCAAGTTCGGAGTTTTCTAGGCTTAGCGAGCTATTACCGTCGCTTTGTCGAGAACTTCTCCAAAGTTGCTAAACCTCTAACCGAACTCCTCAAGAAAGATAAGAAGTTCGAATGGACTCCACAATGTGAGCACAGTTTTCAGGAACTGAAAAGACGCCTGACTTCTGCTCCTGTACTGGTACCGCCAGACTTCTCCAAAGACTTTGTTATCTACTGCGACGCCTCGCGACAAGGACTAGGTTGCATTCTCATGCAAGATCGACACGTAATTGCTTACGCTTCACGGCAATTGCACCCACATGAGGAGAATTATCCTACTCATGATCTAGAACTTGCAGCCGTGGTCTATGCACTTAAGACCTGGCGACATTACCTCCTCGGTAATCGTTGCGAAATATTCACTGATCACCAAAGCCTGAAGTACATCTTCACCCAACCGGATCTGAATCTCAGGCAAAGACGTTGGGTTGAATTGATCACTGACTTCGACTTAGGAATAACCTATACCCCAGGGAAAGCCAACGTCATGGCTGATGCGCTAAGTCGTAAATCTTATTGTAACAACCTGATGTTACAACAAAGTCAACCGCTTCTCCATGAGGAATTTCGGAAGCTTAATCTTCACATTGTACCTCAAGGTTTTCTTTCCACCTTGGTAGCAAAACCTACTCTTACGGATCAAATCATCGCTGCCCAAAAGCGAGATAAGGGAATATCTAAAATCAAAGAGAACATTGCTAGCGGAGGTGCTAGTTGTTTCTCCACAAATGATCATGGTGTTGTGTACTTTGAGAATCGTCTAGTGGTTCCCAAGAACCAGCATCTACGGCAGTTGATCCTTAAGGAGGCCCATGAATCTCCTCTCACTATTCATCCCGGTAGTACTAAAATGTATCAGGACCTACGCCAGAGGTTCTGGTGGACTAGGATGAAGAGAGAAATCGCTCAGTATATTGCCAATTGCGACGTCTGTCGTCGTGTAAAAGCAGAGCACCAACGGCCTGCTGGCACCCTTCAACCTTTAGCTATTCCCGAATGGAAATGGGATAAAATTGGTATGGATTTCATTACCGGTTTTCCCAGGACCAAGAGAGGGAACAATGCTATTTTCGTCGTGGTCGATCGTCTTTCCAAAGTAGCTCATTTCTTACCTGTTCGTGAGAGTATAACCGCTAGTCAACTGGCAGACTTATACATCTCCCCAATAGTGTCCCTCCATGGTGTTCCTTTGGAAATCAATTCGGATCGAGGAAGTCTTTTCACCTCTCGATTTTGGGAAAGTTTCCAAAACGCTATGGGAACTCGTCTCTCCTTTAGCACCGCTTTCCACCCTCAGTCAAGTGGTCAAGTGGAACGCGTCAACCAAATTCTAGAAGACATGCTTCGAGCCTCTGTTATCTCGTTCGGAATGGACTGGGAGAAGTGCCTTCCATTTGCCGAATTCGCTTACAACAACAGCTATCAATCTAGCTTGGGTAAAGCCCCTTTTGAAGTTCTCTATGGACGACGATGTCGAACACCCCTTAACTGGTCAGAGACCGGGGAAAGACAATTCTTTGGCCCGGATATGATTCAGGAAGCAGAAGAACAAGTTCGTATCGTTCGTGAAAAGTTGAAAACAGCCCAATCTCGTCAAAAGAGTCAATATGACCGAAAACATAAGGCTATGACTTTCGAGGTTGACGAGAAGGCTTATCTTTGGGTCACCCCTCTGAAGGGAACCCATCGTTTCGGTATCAAAGGCAAGTTGGCTCCTCGTTACATTGGACCTTTTCGCATTCTTGCCAAACGAGGAGAAGTTGCCTACCAGTTGGAACTACCTCCGCACCTCTCCAGAGTTCACGATGTCTTCCACGTTTCTCAACTCAGGCGTTGCTTCTCGGATCCTATCCGTGAAGTGGACCACGAAACGCTTGATCTCCAGGATAATCTTACCTATCGAGAGTATCCCATCCGTATCCTCGATCAAGCCGAGCGTACCACGCGACGTCATAATATCAAGTTTCTCAAGGTTCAATGGTCGCACCATTCTGAAGATGAAGCAACTTGGGAAAGGGAGGATCGTCTTCGACTCGAGTATCCCGCCTTCTTCTCGGAGGAACCCAAATCTCGGGACGAGATTCTTTTGAGTGGGGGTGAGTTGTCACACCCTAGCTAGTCATGCATTAGAGTGTTGCATCATGTTTACTCTTTCATCAGAAACTTGAAATGGGGATGACAGAACCCCCAGTCCCCTCTGAAACCAACTAGGGTTACTAAAACAAATTCTCAATGAACCTGAAATGCCCTTCAAAAATGCCCATCATTTTTGCCTTGGTTTAGAACCTCTGCCAAAAATGGTGCACACTTTTCTAGGCCATCCTAGGGTTCTTGAGTTAAATCATAACTATTTGAATTTGGGCATTTAAAATAATATAAAATATTTAAATGCTCAAGTATCTCCAAACTAAAATGTTTCATGTTGGAAATAATCCAACTATGAGCCAGGAGTAGTTTGGTGAATTTTGGAGTTGCCTAGGTATTTTATTTAATTCAACAAAGTTGCAGTTATATTAAATAAAACAGAAAACAGGAAAAAACTAAAAGGGAGAAGCTTACCTGGGCTCCTCCCTGTTCAGCTCGGCCCAGCTAGCCAGCCCAGCACTGTAGCTCCCCGTCGTCTTCCTCCCCACGCCCCGAAGCTGCTGCGTGCTCGCGCGCGCGCGACCGCGCGGCCACCTCCTGCTTGCCGACGCCCTCCTGGCCGTGTGGACGACGCCCGCAGCCCGTCCCGATCCCCCCTGCTCTCGCTCACTCTCCCCCGTTTCTCCCTCGCTCTCTCTCGCTCTCGGCCGAAGCACACCGTCGCCGCCGTTCGCCTTAGCCACTGCCTCCGGCCACCCCTCGCTCCCCCGAGTAGTTCAGAAGCTCCGCCACAACTCCCTCTTCCTCCCCACCGCTCCACGAGTCCCCGGAAGCCCTGCATCGCCGCCACGTCGCCGTTCCCCTCTTCGGGCTCCGATCATCGTCGCCGTCAAATTCGCCGTCTCCGACGCGTCCCCGAGCCCGCTTCGACGCCACTGCAACCGCGGTGAGCCCCCGGAGCGTTTCCCCCTTCTTCCCTGCTCTCTCCCGACCCCTAGGCCCTATCCCCACCACGGCCGAACCTCCGCCGTCGCCGAGCTCGCCGTCGACGCAGCTCCGGTGACCATTTGGTCACCCCGGCGAGTCCAACACGTTCGCAAGAACCCGTAGAGCATCCCTAGCGCCTCACTTTGCTCGACTTCGAGCTCCAGCACCA